>NC_136305.1:10921373-11048873 GCF_964198595.1 Lampetra fluviatilis | reverse complement strand
CAGACACCACAAAATCCGTCTGCCAGATGCTTGCAGCCTCTTGATGCCCTCTCAGAAAAATGCAGAGATGTATCCACTTAGGCAGCTGGAACTAAACTGAACTGGTGGGTTTAAGGCCCCTGTATTTATACTACTATTTATACTACTGGAAAGTTCTAGAATGTTATAGAAGTTACTCCAAGTTTACTCAGCACTGAATCTATCTGGAATGTTCTGGAAATAGGTACATTTCAAAATATCACTGTCCTGGTCACAAAAGCAAAGTTTGTGGGGAATAAGAGCCATTTGCTGTACTTTTGAGGCATAAGCAATTAGGAAATAACACTTACTACCCAGGGACAAAAACATTTTGTTACACAGTATATAAGAAACGCCACAGTGGCAGCACCCTGCTGTTAACCAGTCCCTTGTCTCTACTCAACTAAACTTTTATTTTATTTTTTATTTTATTTTGCCAGGTAAGAGCCGCCAAGCTATACGGCTCGTTTTTCAGAAGCGACCTGAACTGGGTCACAAATGATACCTGCACAATGAAATGGCTCATCATCATCATCGTCGTCGTCGTCGTCACGTGGACATTTATAGCAGCAGCCAACTACTCTGAGCGCGTAGCGACGTCGATTCTAAATGTGGAGCGGGGGGGGGGGGACCCGGAGGGCCCCGGAGACAAATCCACGCGACCACGGGGAGAGAACCCACGACCTCCTGTAAACCAGGCGAGGTAGTTAACATCTCCTAGCCACCGTGATGATGATGATGAGAAAGACGCAAACTCCAAATATACAGCAGCAGCAGGCGTCAGGGTTGGGATCGGACCCACGACCTCCTGTATACCAGGCGAGGTAGTTAACATCTGCTAGCCACCGTGATGATGATGAGAGAGAAACACTACAATCTCCAAATATACAGCAGCAGGCGTCAGGGTCGGGATCGAACCCACGACCTCCTGTAAACCAGGCGAGGTAGTTAACATCTCCTAGCCACCGAGGCACCCCTCAGTGTGACCCCAGGGGGAGGCGTGGCGGGGGGTGATGGACGAGGTGAGCGGCCCGCGTCTCGCCCGGAGGGCCCTGGGGGACAGAAGAGGCCCTCCCGCGTCTCCGCGAGGTCTCGCCGGACGGGGTGGGGGGCGCCTCTGAGGGCCACGTGAAGTTGACGGGGCGAGGGGGGAGGGTCCGCGCTCTGCGGTGGTTGCGGAGCCTCAGAGGTTGGGGGAAGTAGCCCAACCCCCCCCCCCCCCCCATAGGAGTGGGGGGGTTGAGCGATCGGCAGCACGATTCGTCTGGGTTTGATCCCTGGCAGTGGCCTTAAACGAGTAACCCCGGTGCGTCGTGTCTGAACGTCGCCACTGGGGAGACAAAGGCGGCCGGGCGCGGTGTCGACCACCCACCCCGGGACACGTGCCGTGCCGGCTTTCAAAGGTGCTGCTCGCTAACAGCACTTGGCCCAACAGTCTGTTCAGGCTATACGGGTGGTCTTTGTCTCTGTGTGTGTGTGCGTGCAGAGAGGGGCCCGTGGAAGGGAATCTCTCAGATCATCCGCAGGCCGTTTGGGGGCCGCTCGCCCCCCGAGACTCGCCGCGTGTTTGGGGTGCGGCTTGAGGACTGCGCCCCCTCGCTCACACACACGGTGAGGACCCCCCCCCCCACCTGAGTCTCTGTGTCTCTCTGTGTGTCTCTGTCTCGCTGTGTCTCTCCCTGCGTCTCTGTGTCTCTCTCTCTGTGTCTCTGTGTCTCTGTGTCTCTCTCTGCGTCTCTCTGTGTCTCTCTATGTGTCTCTCTCTCGCTGTGTCTCTTTGTGTCGCTCTGTCTCTCTGTGTCTCTGTGTCTCTCTGTGTCTCTCTGTGTCTCTCTGTCTGTCTCTCTGTGTCTCTCTGTGTCTCTCTATCTCTATCTGTGTCTCTCTGTGTCTCTCTGTCTCTCTGTGTCTCTCTGTGTCTCTCTGTGTGTCTCTCTCTGCGTCTCTCTGTCTGTCTCTCTGTGTCTCTCTGTCTCTCTCTGTGTCTCTCTGTCTCTCTCTGTGTCTCTCTGTATCTCTGTGTCTCTCTGTGTCTCTCTGTGTCTCTCTCTGTCTCTCTGTGTCTCTCTGTGTCTCTCTGTCTGTCTCTCTGTGTCTCTCTGTGTCTCTCTATCTCTATCTGTGTCTCTCTGTGTCTCTCTGTCTCTCTGTGTCTCTCTGTGTCTCTCTGTGTGTCTCTCTCTGCGTCTCTCTGTCTGTCTCTCTGTGTCTCTCTGTCTCTCTCTGTGTCTCTCTGTCTCTCTCTGTGTCTCTCTGTATCTCTGTGTCTCTCTGTGTCTCTCTGTGTCTCTCTCTGTCTCTCTGTGTCTCTCTGTGTCTCTCTCTGTCTCTCTCTGTGTCTCTCTCTGTCTCTCTCTGTGTCTCTCTGTCTCTCTGTGTCTCTCTCTGTCTCTCTGTGTCTTTCTCTGTATCTCTGTGTCTCTCTCTGTCTCTCTGTGTGTCTCTCTGTCTATCTCTGTCTCTCTGTGTGTCTCTCTCTGTGTCTCTCTCTGTGTCTCTGTTACTCTGTCTTTCTATCTATCTGTGTCTCTGTATCTGTGCGTGACCCCGTGTGTGTGACCTCGCGTGTGTGACCCCGCGTGCGCGCGCGCCCCAGCTGGTGCCGCGCGTGCTGGAGCTCTTCTGCGAGCTGGTGGAGCGCCACGGGCTGGGCTCGCGGGGCATCTACCGCGTGCCGGGCCGCGTGTCCCACGTGACGGCGCTGCAGCAGGAGCTGACGCGCTGCGGCGGGGAGGTCGACACCGCAGAGCAGGTGCGGGACGACTCGGGGCGGGGGGGGGGCAGAGAGAAACACGGGGACACGGGACAGAGAGAGAGTCCACGGAGCAGATGTGGGACAGGGGGACACGGAGACAGACAGAGACTCAGACTGCACAGGGCAGGTGTGGGATACGGAGAGACAGCGAGAGAGGGAGGCTTTTTGGCTTTTAAAATCCGTGTTGATTCTCACGAGAAGCAACACGCCGTGGCTACTGCACAATGTAAACAAATCATCTTGTGCAAAATAGTCTGCACATGAAGCATGTACAAGAGAGGGTGGGGGGTGAGAGGGTGGAGGATGGGGGGAGGGTGAGAGGGTGGGGGGAGTGAGAGGGTGGGAGGGTGAGAGGGTGGGGGGAGAGTGGGAGGGTGGGGGGAGGGTGAGAGGGTGGGAGAGTGAGGGGGTGGGGGAGTGAGAGGGTGAGAGGGTGGGGGAGTGAGAGGGTGGGGGGAGGGTGAGAGGGTGGGGAAGGTGATAGGGTGGGGGAGGGTGAGTGAGAGGGTGGGAGGGTGAGAGGGTGGGGGGAGTGAAAGGGTGGGAGAGTGAGAGGGTGGGAGAGTGAGAGGGTGGGGGTGAGAGGGTGGGGGAGGGTGGGAGGGTGAGAGGGTGGGAGGGTGAGGGGGTGGGGATGAGAGGTGGGAGGGTGAGAGGGTGTGGGGAGTGAGAGGGTGGGGGGAGTGAGAGGGTGGGGGGAGTGAGAGGGTGGGGGGAGAGTGAGAGGGTGGGGAGAGTGAGAGGGTGGGGGGAGTGAGAGGGTGGGGGGAGAGTGAGAGGGTGGGGGGAGGGTGAGAGGGTGGGGGAGGGTGGGAGGGTGAGAGGGTGGGAGGGTGAGGGGTGGGGGTGAGAGGGTGGGGAGGGTGAGAGGGTGTGGGGAGTGAGAGGGTGGGGGGAGTGAGAGGGTGGGGGGAGTGAGAGGGTGGGGGGAGAGTGAGAGGGTGGGGAGAGTGAGAGGGTGGGGGGAGTGAGAGGGTGGGGGGAGAGTGAGAGGGTGGGGGGAGGGTGAGAGGGTGGGGGGAGTGAGAGGGTGGGGGAGAGTGAGAGGGTGGGGGGAGGGTGAGAGGGTGGGGGGAGTGAGAGGGTGGGGGGTGAGAGGGGGGAGTGAGAGGTCTCTGTGTGGGTGCGCGTCAGAGGTGGCATGACCCCAACGTGGTGAGCTCCCTGCTCAAGTCCTTCCTGCAGAAGCTGCCAGACGCCTTGCTCACTGAAGGTACACTCACCATCACTCACCATCACTCACCATCACTCACTCACCATCACTCACCATCACTCACCATCACTCACCATCACTCACTCACCATCACTCACCATCACTCACTCACCATCACTCACCATCACTCACCATCACTCACTCACCATCACTCACCATCACTCACCATCACTCACTCACCATCACTCACCATCACTCACTCACCATCACTCACCATCACTCACCATCACTCACTCACCATCACTCACCATCACTCACTCACTCACCATCACTCACTCACCATCACTCACCATCACTCACCATCACTCACTCACCATCACTCACCATCACTCACTCACCATCACTCACCATCACTCACCATCACTCACTCACCATCACTTACCATCACTCACTCACCATCACTTACTCACTCACCATCACTTACCATCACTCACTCACCATCACTTACTCACTCACCATCACTCACCATCAATCACTCACCATCACTCACCATCACTCACTCACCATCACTCACCATCACTCACTCACCATCACTAACTCTCACGTACACGCTCACTCACTCTCCCACACTCACTCACCCTAACTCTCACACTCTCACTCACACTCACTCAGACTCTCACTCACACTCTAACTCTCACTCACACTCACTCACACTCTCACTCACACTCTCACTCACACTCTCACTCACTCACACTCTCACTCACTCTCTACAACACAGGGAGATAGCATACAGACTGCACACCGTCAAAAACACAAAGACAAAGATCCCACGTGTAGCCTTAACAGACTTTTGGGGCAAGTGCTGTTAGCGAGCACATATAAAGGTCAGAACGGTATACGAGGGGGTGGGTGGCCAGCACCACACCCGACCGCCTTTGTCTCCCGAGTGGCGATGTTTACACACCGCACCAGGTACTCATTTCAGGCTGAGTCGACCTAGGAGAGGCCCAGTGACCGGTTCGTATTATCGTCACTGGGTGTTGGTGGCCGTGAGCGAGAATCGAAGTCGGGTCGCCGGGTTCATAGCGCACACAGCACAACGCACACTCTCACACGCTCACACTCGCACTCTCACACTCTCTCACTCACTCACTCTCATACTCACACTCACTCATACACACTCACACTCTCACACGCTCACACTCGCACTCTCACACTCTCTCACTCACTCACTCTCATACTCACACTCACTCATACACACTCACACTCTCACACTCTCTCACTCGCACTCTCACACTCTCTCACTCACACTCTCACACTCACACTCTCACACTCACACTCTCACACTCTCTCACTCACACTCTCACACTCTCTCACTCACACTCTCACACTCACACTCTCACACTGACACTCTCACACTCACTCACACTCTCACTCACTCTCACACTCTCACTCACTCTCACACTCTCACACTCACTCTCACACTCTCACACTCACTCTCTCACTCTCTCACTCACTCTCTCACTCACTCTCTCACTCACTCTCTCACTCTCACTCTTACACTCTCACACTCACACTCTCACACTCACACTCACTCACTCACACACTCACACACTCACTCACACACACTCACACTCTCTCACTCGCACACTCGCACTCTCACACTCTCTCACTCTCAAACTCACACTCTCACACTCACTCACACACTCACACTCTCACACTCTCTCACTCACTCTCACACTCACACTCTCACACTCACTCACACACTCTAACACTCACTCTCACACTCTCACACTCACTCTCACACTATCTCACTCTCACACTCTCTCACTCTCACACTCTCTCACTCTCACACCCTCACTCTCTCACACTCACTCTCTCACACTCACTCTCACACTCTCTCACTCTCTCACACTCACTCTCACTCACTCTCTCACACTCACTCTCACTCACTCTCTCACACTCACTTTCACTCACTCTCTCACACTCACTTTCACTCACTCTCTCACACTCACTTTCACTCACTCTCTCACACTCACTCACACTCATTCACACTCACTCACACACTCACACGCTCCTCGGTCTCACGCACTCTGCAGAACAGAGGCAGGGGGGTCGTACAAACTCCACGTGGAGAGGCGCCCCATTCGGTGATTGAACCCAGGCTTGAGTGCCGCGAGTCGCGAGTGCCACCGCTACGCTGTGGCCACCCTGCCGCCGCCTGGTGGTGATGTGGGACGTACATGCCTGTCAACCCCTTGTCAGGGGCCTACCTTTTTACAGACTAATTCAGACCGTATTGGTCACCCCGTGCCCCTTATAAGTCTCAACGTTCATCCTGCAAAGTCCCATCACAAGGTCGAGAAACACAAACAAACACACGATTTCTTTTTACTAAACGTGTGCCCGTATTGAGACGGCTGTACGCCGCGTGGACGTGAACACTCGCTGTCCCTGCACAAGAACACGAGGCGAACCGCACGGCTTGACAGACCTCGGCACGTGCGTTGAACTTCGTTCGTACCGGAACGCAGCCCGCCGCGCTAATCCGAGTTGCGGGTGCAAAGGACAATCAAACTGAACACGCAAAGTGGTTCTAAAGAAATGCGTTTGTCAGTCTAGACGACGACGAAGATGATTAAACATTTCACCGAGCTCCAGTGGTCTCGTCACGTCGGAAGGCAGAGCGTTCCAGACGGCCCCGCGCGACGATGCGGTGTTTCCGTCTTCGTTCGACGGGCAGCCCGGGGGAGCCGCTGTCGCTGCGAGGTCGACCCCGGGGGTGGCGTGATTCATGGTCGATGCTTCACTTGACATGGTGACGGGCGAGGTGTTGACGACGATGTCGCTGCCCCCCGCTAGGCAAGTACAAGGCCCTCATCGAGGCGAACCAGAGGGCGCAGCCAGCGGAGAGACTGCGCGCCCTGCGGCAGCGGGTGAGGGGGCGCACACTGCTGACGATCGGGGTGACGACGACGATGACGACGATCAGGGTGACGATGATGACGATCAGGGTGATGATGATGACGACGATGACGACGATGACGACGATCGGGGTGACGATGACGACGATCGGGGTGACGATGACGACGACGATCAGGGTGACGATGATGACAATGACGATCAGGGTGACGATGATGACGATCAGGGTGATGATGATGACGACGATGACGACGATCGGGGTGACGATGACGACGATCGGGGTGACGATGACGACGATCGGGGTGACGATGACGACGACGATCAGGGTGACGATGATGACAATGACGATCAGGGTGACGATGATGACAATGACGATCAGGGTGACGATGATGACAATAACGATCAGGGTGACGGTGCTGCTGCTGCTGCTGCTGCTGCTGTTCACTCCTGCACTATGCCTCTGTGAGTCGGCGCATGAAGAGGGCTCTCCTTCACATAGTGTGCTTGCCCAGAGGTAACGAGCATCTGCAGCGATGAGTTCCAGTGAGGGTGAAGCCGCTTGCCTCCGTTTCACCGCTGCCACAGGCACGAGCGGCAATGCCGCAGCAGAAGCGGCCAATTAGCGGTGAGGGGCCAATTAGCGGTGAGGGGCCAATTAGCGGTGAGAAGCTGGCGCGACCAACAATTGCCGAAGCTCTGCGGCCCTCTATGTATCAAACGTTTTCAGCCAATTAATGAAACGTGTATAGGTGTGCGAGGAAAACCGGGGCACTCGGAGAAAATCCGCGCATACGAGGGGGCAACGCTGTATCCCCGTGCAGATGGAAGAGGTTGGATGTCCGCGTTGTTTTGCTGTGCCGCCTTCTCCTGGCGAGCCAGGGTACGCGGGGGACGCAGTCTCGCAGCCCATCTGTGTGTGATCCACCAACCCTTGCTCGATTATGCAGGCCACGTGCGTAGCCACTACTGCCCGGCTAACAAACACCGACGGTAACAGCAACAATAACGGCGACACATTCAGCTGTGCGATGCCGGTGGGTTTAGGCGAGGCTGGGAGCATTGTACATCCGTCGGTGAACGGAACTAGAGGGGGAAAAAATAAAACTAAAAACAACTTCATGGGTACCGAGGCTCCCACGGGGACCACGCGTTAGGGGCTGCGCGCGTGGCAGTTTTGGCGTCGGCTATCGCAGAGTGCGGGCGGTCGTGTCGCCAGGGTTGTCTGTGGTGAGTAACAACGCCTCTAAAAACAACGGTGGCGCCTTCGCCTCCGCAAGTAAAAGATTTCGGCGGTGAGTGGCACACCCCCACCCACCCCGCAACTTGCAGACGTCTCGCAACGGGAAAGTGGTTCAATTGTATCTGTTGTGCATGCTGCTGCTGCTGCTATGCACCCAGACTGGCACGCTCCTACGCCTTGTCGCTTACCATCGTGCGATTTGTTTAACCTGGCTTGCGCTTTGCACGGCTGCCATGTTTGTTGTGTTGTTTGTTGGTGAAACGTTCTTACCCCGCGCCCCGTCTGGACCATCTGTGTAGAAATAGCTTCATAGCTGATCGGATTTCTCCTGCAGTATAAATACATATTCAGATTCTGATCGTTCATGTTGTTTACCACATCGCTGATGAAGTAGCTGCTGCTGCTGTTGTTGTTGTTGCTGCCGAAGCTTGTTAAGTTGTTGTCGTTGTTGTTGATGCTTTGAACATCGCCGTTTGTTCTCCTTGTTGATGTTACGTCGTTGGCATTGCTGAGGACTGTGTCGACCTTTCTCTGTGTATTTGAGTAGTCGCTGATGAGCGTTGTGATTGCCGCAATTGACGAGCGTTTTTGTTGATGGTTTTCTATCATCGACCTTGTTGTTGTTGTCCTTGTTGTTGTTACGATGTAGGTGCAGGAGATGCCCGGCCACCACTACCACACGCTCAGGTTCCTGGCGAGACACCTGCAGAAGGTGGCGCAGCACGCACAGCACAACAAGGTGAGCCGCGCTGAAGGCAAAGCCCTCCCCCCCCCCCCCGTGTAGCCTTAACAGACTGTGTGTGTGATGTGTGTGATGTGTGTGTGATGTGTGTGCGTGTGTGATGTGTGTGTATGATGTGTGTGATGTGTGTGTGATGTGTGTGTGATGTGTGCATGATGTGTGTGTGATGTGTGTGTGATGTGTGCATGATGTGTGTGCGTGTGTATATGATGTGTGTGTGATGTGTGTGTGATGTGCATGCGTGTTAGATAGACGCACACAACTTGGTGATCTTAAGGCTATACGTGGGATCTAAGTGTGCATGTGCTGTGCGTGTGTCATCTTTGTGTATGTGATGTGTGTGATGTGCGTGTGAGTGTGAGCGCGTGTGATGTGTGTGAGCACGTGTGATGCGTGTGTGTGTGATGCGTGTGTGTGAAGTGTCTGTGTGTGTGTGATGCGTGTGTGTGTGTGTGATGCGTGTGTGTGTGATGCATGTGTGTGTGTGGTGCGTGTTAGATGGACGCACACAACCTGGCGATCGTGTTCGGCCAGACCGTCCTGCGCCCTCCGTGCGGCTCCCTCACCAAGCTCATGGCCAACATGGCCGAGCACAACCGCCTCGTGGAGTCGCTCATACGACACGTTCGTCACCCCCCACTTACCCATTTTATCTCGTCACCCGGTCACCCGGTTACCCCTGCAACCCATTACCTCGTTTACCAGCTGTCCCGTTATCGCATTACTCCCGATATCGTTTGCCGGGCTATACCCTGTCACCTCGTGACCCCATTACGCATGCAGCTGAGACGGGGGTCGCTCACCGCTCACGACAAACGCCAATTAAATAAATTAACTCCGAGCGCTTCCCCCCCCTTCCCCTGCACCCCCCCCCGTCTCCTCTCCACCTCCGCCACAGTGCGACTGGTTCTTTTCAGAGAACTCCGATCTTCCGGTGAGTACCACGCTGCGCGCGCGATTGTGTGTATGTGATGTGCGCGCGCGATTGTGCGTAATAATGTGTATGCGAGTGCGCGTGTATGCGATTGTGCATCTGTACTTATGATTGTAATTGTTCATGCACATCTGGATTGTAGTGTTGCTAGATTAGCGCTACGACACGGCCATTGTGAACCTCATAAGACAGTTTAACACGTAGTAGGCTTTCGCGACCAATGTCATCCATACCACTGCTTTTTCTTTGGGTTAGATCGCGTAAATATGTGAATTTCGTTAAACGCTACCCCTCTACCTACATCTACCCCTGTTTAAGGAACGAAACAGGAGGACTTCTCCACAAATCTTGATGTCGCCTGATGAAGCTGGTTGTAATTACTCGCGAAAAGTCGTATTCAAGATTGTAAATGTCGTGGCTTGGCTCTCCACCGGTGTGCTGTACTAGTGACGGATTGGCACGTTCTGTTTACGTGACAACCCTGACTAGTCGGCTGTGTTGGATGTTGGCGGCTTTAACGAGTCGTAAGACACTTTGCAAATTGTACGCAATTTCAGCACCGTGGACAGCGCCACCAGCAGACCTCTCGTGACATTACTGAATAAGGTCCGCAGACAGCTCCGGGCTGTTCACGTGAACACCGGTCCACCACACTGTGTGGTGGCTCAGACTAAAACGGTCAGCGTCTGGCTGAGACCGAGTCCTCAACACGGGTGGAGGAGGAATCAACGAGTGAGGTCCGCAGCAGCAACAGCAGCAGCAGCAGTGGTAGCAGCTACAGAAGAGTGATAGGGAGACGAACCAACCGCTGTTGAGCGAGTGAGTGGAGTTAAACGGTGAGCTGGCGATTAATTTAAGGGGGCCCCCTTAATAACAAAATAAAAATCGCCACCCCCCCCCCCCAGATCGGCCTCTGGCTACAACGCTTGCTCACCACATCCCCCCCCGCGCCTCCCGTCTCCCCGCCCCCAGACACCGGATGACGAAGCGAAGGTGGCGGGCGAGGTGAAGGAGGAGGCGGGCGAGGTGAAGGAGGCGGCGGGCGAGGAAGGGAAAGAGGTCCTGGCGTCTCACGCGGAGTTCCCGGACGGCATCCCGGGCACCGAGGGGATCACCGACAGCGGCTCGGGTGAGGCGTGACGACCTCACACTCACCCCCCCCCCCCCCCCCAAGGACAAAGGTCCCCCGTGTGGCCTTTGGCAGGCTGTTGGGGCAAGGGCTGCTCGCGAGCACCTATGAAGGCCGGCACGGCGCACCAGGTGGTGTGGCCGCCACGACGCATGCCCGGCCACCTTTGTCTCTCCAGCGGTGATGTTTCCACACCACGCCAGGGTACTCACTGAAGGCTGATTTGACCTAGGGGAGGCCTGGGACCAGCTCAAGTATTCACCAATGAACATAAGTGCTAAGGAGGCAACCGATTGCCAGTGAGCGAGTGACCTGAGTGAATTGGTAAGTGTCGGATCATCAAGCGCCCTGGGCTGCTGTACCCGGGTGCTGTGCGTGTGAGCGTGGTGTGGAGAGTGCGTGGTGAGTATGTGGTGAGTGTGGAGAGTGCGTGGTGAGTATGTGGTGAGTGCAGAGTGGACGCTAACAGCCCGGTGCTTCCCCCTCTCTCCCCCAGCATTCCCCCGCGCCAAGCAGGAGGCCGACTAACCCGGTAGGATTAACCCCCACTCACAGCCCGGCTGTACCCACGCTGGCATGCCTGCCTTAAGCCTAGCTCTAATGGTGACCTAAACACTAATCCAAGCACTCACCTTAACCATAACACTAACCATCTTCCTAGCACCAAAATCTTTCCATTACCATAGCCCTAATTGTGACACCAACTCTAACCATAACTCTGCTAACCTTAGCCCGGGCACTGACCCTAATTCTAATAACTCTGGAGGTATGAGTAATGCTAGCCCCAACCAGTGCCATGACTAGCCTCTATTCCAGCACTAACTATACTCGCAACTTTAGCCCTAACTCTAACACTAATCCTACCCCTAGCCATGGTGGCGAGATGTTAACTACCTCGCTTGATATGCAGATGGTCGTGGGTTCGATCCCGACCCTGACGCCTGTATAGTTGGAGTGTTTATGTTCTCCCCGTGGTTGCGTGGATTTTCCTCTGAGTCCTCTGGGTTGTCTCTCCACATTTAGAATCAACATGGGTTGACAGTATTTGGCTGCTACAAATGTCCACATGATAAGCCACTTCGAGTTGAGCTATTATTTTTGGCCAGGTCGCTTCTGAAAAAAGAGCTACATAATTGAATGGGCCTTACCTGGTCAAATAAAAAATTGTTCATTTTAGCTCGAACTCTGACCCTACCCCGAGCTCGAACCGCAGCCATAGCCGCAGACCTGGCCCAGCCACTGGGCCGGCGCTACTGTCACCTCCAAGTCACCACAAAACCATCAGCGTGGAACAAATCCACGATGAACCACCGCTCATAATGCGCCATTAAAGTACAACACTTATTGTATAATAATACTGACAGTACCTGCTTACCAACATAGTCTTACCATGTTCTAAATAGAAATCCACACAACAGGTGACGCAAATTTCTTGCACAGGTCACAGCCCGAAGGACATCATCACACGCGTCTCGTTTTCTATTTGCCGTACACGGCTAAATGCGTGTCGCGTACATTGCAGTGCTCCTTGTGCAAACCATAGATACAACATCTGTCTGTCTGTCTCGTTTGTTGTCTTAGGACCAGGTAAGCAGAGCCCATTGACATCCAGGGTCTATTTTGAAAGGCAGACCTGGGTTTGACTGACTTTGAGTGAAAGGGGGGCGGGGGGGGACGAACCACAACGCAAAGATCGTACACTTTTAGACGAAAACCACGGCAGAAGACACGACGCGGACCCAGCGGCAGCACAAACCCGCCAACCCTCTGCCGCTTCTTGCGGAAAAGGGTTCGCGGTTTGAACCTGGCGGGCGCGCTCCCCAGTAAATACTGCGGCTTGCGTGCTTAACCGTAAACGAACTTCATGCCACAGTGGACGTCAATGACCGCCCCCCCCCCGACCACCCGTCCCGTGAAGTCTGGCGAAGAGCAGACCATTGCGTGCCGGCGTCGCGTTCTGAATTTGAAAAAATGGACTCGCCATTTATTAGCTGTTAGTTGGATACATCCACAAAAGATCCCCGCGACGTCGTTGAAGAGAGCAAGGCCGTCGCGTGCCGGTGTCGCCGTTAAAACTTGGTCAGGTTTGACAAAACATTACGATGATTCGGTTGGAACGTACAGAGCAATCGCCGCACACCGCTGCAAAGAACCTGGCAGGTAACCTCCCGAATGAGTCATGCGACTCGACGATGAGGCTTTCCCGGATTAACAAGTGCAGTCATCATAGCAACATCGAAATCCCATTGCTTTTAAATCTGTACACATGATATACATGTGTAGCAAAATCAATAGTTGTACTTTGCTCTCATATCCATCTATGCACCCGCCCACCTTGGCCAAGCCCGCACTGACCAGTGTGGTGAAGTATGGTCAAATAACAACCACCCCCCATGACCCGCAACGGCTTGGGGAAGGGAGACCTCCCTCATCCAGCAGTGGATCGACGACGGAGCTGCACGTGTCCGATTACACACACGCAAACAGTGGAGATATTAATATTTAATTGCAACAAACATTTGCATTTCATTGTTTATCAATGCAGACGAGCTGAGTGCACACGCACACAGGGGAACTAAGTGCTCCTAAGTGCCGTGGTTACGATTGCACGAGCAGACTTTGTTGTTTAATGGATTCTGAATGAGCGGGTCGAGAGGGATGGTTGTGTTGTGATGTTTGGGGGGTGTGGGGGGAGGGGTGTATAGGGGGATGTCCTGTGTGAATAGGGGGGTGGGTGCTGTGGTGGTGGCGGCGTGTGTGTGTAAGGGATGTTCTGTGTGAATAGGGGGGTGGGTTCTGTGGTGGTGTGTCTAAGGGACGTCCTGTGTGAATAGACGGGAGGGAGGGTGTAGTGGTGGTGGTAAGGGATGTTCTGTGTTAATGGGTGAGTGGTGGTGTGTAAGGGATGTTCTGTGTGCATAGGCGAGTGTAGTGGTGATGTGTAAGGGATGTTGTGTGAACAGGTGGGGGGGAGAGTGTAGTGGTGGTGTGTAATGGATGTTCTGTGTGCATAGGTGGGAGGGTGAAGTGGTGGTGTGTGTGTGACAGGGACGATCTGTGTGAATAGAGTGTGAGTGGGAGAGACTGTGTGGGGTGTGCCATTCTGGGTGTACTAATTTGTGCAATGTGAATAGGAAGTGTGTGAGGTTGTGATGTGGGGTTTGTATCGAGGTTGTCTTGTGTTGAGCGTGTGGTGTGATGTGTGTACGAATTATTTGTTCCATGTGCATAGGAGAGTGTGAGGTTGTGATGTAGAGGGTCTTGTGTGGTGGGACATGGTGCGAGGCTGTGGTGGTGCAACGTGGCGCGAGTGTGACCGCGGCGGCGATTGTGTGGCGCGTTCACAGACGACACGGCAGGGGGCGAGGACACGACGGCACGGAGGAGAGACGTGCAGAGTGCGGTGAGTGGAGTCCTACATCAGTAACATCACCCTCATCATCGTCGGTGTCAATGTTGTTATCGTCACCACGACGCACTCCCCACACAGTAGCGTTACAGCGCATCACGTAGCGCAGGCCGCGCAACCCAGGCCACACAGCCTGGGAGTGTAGTTACAGAAGAGCTGCTGGTCAGTGTGGTCGCATATTCCTCTAACGCCACCCCGTGGCCCCCTCCCACGCCCCCCCCCCCCCGACCTTTCCAGGGTGCGGCGCCCCTGCGGCCCCTCTCCCTCCTCTCCCCCAAGCGCAAGAAGAAGAGCTACGGCGGCACCGGTCACGGCAACGCTGGCGGCGCCGATGAGCCGGACCCCGAGCGGTGGGCGGGCAACGAGAAGCGATCCCGCGCCAGAGCCGGCTCCACCATCACCGCCGCCGTCTCCTCGCGCTCCGCGGCCCCCGGCGGTGACCCCGTCCCGGCGCCGCCGCCCGCCCAGTTGACGGTGCGCGTGGCCGCGCGGGGGTCCGCCCGGGTGGCGTTGCCACTACGCCTCTTCCCGTGCGGACCTCGCGGTCCCGCGCCCTTCGTCGCCGTTCCACTGCCGCTTCTGGAGGCCTCGGTGGGCTCCGCGGATTCGCAGACGGCGGCGTCGGCCCCCTCCGCCGCCTTCCGCTGCCGCATCGCCATCGTCGTGGAGCCGCGCATTGACACGGCGGCGGCGGCGGCAGAAGGAGGCGCGGCGCGGGCCGACGAGACCGGGGCCCGGCAGGGCCAGCAGCAGGAGCAGCAGGGCACGGGCCGCTCGCGCGCCTTCAACGCGTTCCGCGTGAAGCACCGCGACACGCTGACGCGCAAGCGGCGCGAGCGGCACGCGCGCCTGCAGGTGTGCGCGAGCGCGCCGCCTGTGCCGTCGCAGCGGGGCGAGCGGCGGGGAGGGGCGCCGTGGGGAGTAGGCGGGGAGGAGAGAGGCGACGCGGGGGGAGAGGCAACCCGGCGGGAGAGGCCCCCGCGATGGTCGGCCGCCTGTCTCGCCCCGGTCACCGATGACCCCCGCGACCCACCCGAGGTATCCGCAGCCCAGCCCGAGCCCAGTGTTGTCGGCGGCAGCGGCAGCAAAAGCAGGAGGAGGAGGGAGTTCAGGCTGAGCCGGAGCATAAAGACGCTGTAAGTGCCACTCCCAAGGGCACCAGCTCGGGGGAATCTGGCAATGGGAGTTGCAGCTGAACCGAAGGTCGCATGGAAGAGGTCATCGTGTCCAGTGATGTGGAGGCCACCACTCCTCCCCCCGCCGCAAGATTGTGCAGCTGCCACAGACGACATGAGGGTTGCCACCTGTCTGGGTTTGAATTGGCACGGAGATTTGGTTGCGGGAATCGAGTTGAACTTTATTACAGCACAGTGCACAGTTTTGATAAATAATTAGACCCAAAGCCGACTGACAAACATGTCCGGGTTTTGTATCCGGAAACTGTGGCAACACAAGTCAATGCCCAGTCTCCGATGTCCACTCCTACAATCGCAACACCACTAATTATCTGGCGGCTTCAGATTTTACCCTCCCTTGATCGCCGGAAGCTCTGGTGCCACTTCTATGTTGGACTCGGAAACCTGGCCTCCTCTTCCTCCTACACCCTGCACATGCGTGCCTCCCACTACGTACAACATCCCACTCCTGATCACATTCACAGCGCTTTTGTTGCCAAGATTTATACTGAAGTTGAGAGTTGCTTTTACCCTATTCTGCTGTAACGAAATGTCAGACCTCCACATGCACCTGTGCCGAAAAGCCAGCAGGGGCTGCCACTTGGCCACACGAACCAACGCAGATCAAACTCTCAACCACTGCAGAGGAACTTCTCAACAAGCCACTACAGATCGACCTCTCAACCAACCACCAAATTACCTCTCACAAACATCACCAGGCAGTCTAAATTTGAAGTTTTCGTGACTGCAGGGATCCATACTCTTTGGTTCTTTCGGTAAAGTCTCGTAGGTATAAAATAAATTAAATCACGTTTCGGGCGCAACACAAGCGTCTGTCATCAGGTGGGACAACCACAGCAAGAAACAATTGCTGAAGTGGGAAAAAGGGCTGCTTGAAACAAGAGGCCATATAGGTAAGAGAGGGGGGAGGAGCCAGGGAGGAGAGATAGAGAGGATGGGGGTGCGGGGTAGGGAGAGTGGGGAGCTGCAAGCACGACAAAATGCCGGGGCTGGGAAGTGAGCAGGGCTGGGGGTAGGAGGCTGAACAAACTGGAGATGCGGATATGAAGGCAAACTATAAAGCAGTTAAGGTTTTACCTGGTTAATAACATCCTTCCAGCCCCGGCATATTGTCGTGCTTGCTCCCCACTCTCCCCCCCCCCTCTATCTCTCCCCCCTTGCTCCTACCCCTCTCTTACCTATATGGCCTCTTGTTACAGCAGCCCTTTTGCCCACTTCAGCAATTGTTTATTGCTGTGGTTGTCCCACCTGATGACGGACGCTTGTGTTGCGCCCGAAATGTCGTGATTTAATTTATTTTATACCTACGTGACTTTACCGAAAGAACCAAAGAGTATCACCAGGCAGATGTAGCAGAACAAAATACATGTGGGGGGTGGGGGGCAGGGTATGAAGAGTGACAAGATGAGAGGCAATACAACGCATAGACAAGGCGAACGACATACACCAAGACAAGTAGACCGACAGAGACACGGAATGAGAAGGATGTTATGGGGGGTAGGAGGTGCACTTGGTCAACCTTAACTACAGGTTCCGCCATATCTATCACATCAACTCACTCCCATCCACTTCCAACTCTCTCCTCGGCTACTGTCACACGCAACTCTCACGTCCGGTGGTTGGTAGGGGTCATCGCGAGGGGATCGCCGCGTTCTTCAATTAATCGGAACGAAAGCAAACACCAATGTATACGCAACTCGGCCGCATATTGTATTTGCTTGTTCGTGCGCGCTGTATATGCGAGGAGCGCTGTGCGTTATAGGGCTTGTCGGCTCACTTATATATCAATAAATCTACATGTTTTATTTAACCAGGCCGGAGCTCATTGGGATTTATTCTTCTTTTGTTTCACTGGGGATCTTGGTAATTTTTTTGTCAAATGGGGTAATTATAGCTCTCTTGAATTATGCTTCGTGTTGTTATGGAAGGCTCGTTCCACACCGTGTCAGTCATGGGGGTTGTTTGACGATACTTTACCACTCTTGTAAGTGCAGGTTGGTGAAGTTGCGAAGCCCCAAGGCTGGTCACTCGTGGAATGTCTCGACAATAGACTGACAGACCCGTCTATGATGAACGGTGTCTGATGGGGGGGAGCGGTCTCGAGTCAAATGACCGTGGTTTTTTTTTTTTCCTGAACAAATATGCACCACGAAGTGAACACGAGTAACAATTAACAGTAAAAACAAGACTAGCAGAGGACTCGATGAGATGACACATTTCAAGACATCTTCAGCTCCGGATCTTCTCCGCCCGTCACCACCGCCGCGTCCACCGCTGCCGCTACAAGCAGCCTCCTCTCCCGACGCTCGCGCCTGCTCACCGCAAAACCCACACCCAGGGCTCAAACTCACACTGCCCACGCTGACGTGCGAGGTTTTAGTTTGCGTGCGCGTGAATGAGAGTGCGGGTGCACGTGTGCGTGAACGGCCGTGCGAGAGCGAGCGCATGTGTGTGGAGTGCGTTAGCGGTGGTGGTGAAATTAGCATACCCAGTGATCCGAGTTCGATCTCCACTCGTGATCAATATCAGTGACGAATATATCTGAACCGGTCCTGGCCCACCACTAGGTCGAATAAGCCTTAAATGAGTACCTGGTGTGGTGTGTGAACATCGGAACTGGGGAGTCAATGGCGGCCCCAGATGGGGTTCTGGCCACCCACCTGTTGCCGGCCTTCATAGGTGCTACTCGTTAGGGGCCATCCATTGAGTCCGTACGCATGGAGGGGGGGGGGGTTAACCCAAATGCGTACGTTTGCGTATGGGGGTCTACTGACAATGTACGTACGCATAGGAAACGGGGGGGGGTGAAGCCTCGATAATAATTTGTCTACATTGGCCTTCAAATGAGTTACATAGTCCGGCAGTGGACTATCTGTTTGCTTAAATCCTTGATCGTTTCTGCGTGGATTAAATGTCGGCCGTTCTATAGGATTCGAGGCGGGGGGGGGGCGTCAGGCGTACCTACGCAGGTGGGGGGGGTAAAAAGTACGCGTGCGTGCGTGCATACAGGGAGGGGGGGAGGGGTCAAGTTTTAACAGATTTTTGCGTACATACAAAATGGATGGCCCCTTAACAGCACTCGCTCAAGCAGTCTGCTAAAGGCTACATTGGCGATCTTTGTCTTTATGAGTGTCTTCGTGTGTGAATGTGTGAGCGCATGTGAGAAGCAACGCCCCTCTCACCTGGATGAAGAGGTAAACCCCGCGTTCACACGGAGGTCTGCAACACCAGTTGGTCCATCCTGACAGAATACAATTAACATGTATATATTAATATGTATATATTAACATGTATATATTTTATTTTTATTATTATATTATCTCCCTTCTACGTGACTTTACCGAAAGAACCAAGAAGATGTATTATTACTACTATATTTATACATAGGCCTTAAAGTCCAATGCGACTCACAATTGGTTTCTTTTGGGTTCGGTTGTGTAAATAAAATGTGTGTAGTATACCCTCCTCCACCCGACACAGCCAATTAATAAATGTGTAGAGGTGCTAGACACTCTATTCGGTAACCTGCGGGGCCGCTATATATTAGAGGGGCAATGCAGTGTTACCGCTCTGGGACCAACGGCCGGAGTCAGAGAGAGGTGAGAGCGGATCGTAAACATGGATTCCCACCAGACCAACGGCCAGGGGCCAGATGAGGTAAAAGAAGACCGAAAATGCAGATTGTAAAGAACCAATCAGAGGGTCCCACGAGGGAGCGTGGGATTGGATAAGGACCGTTACAAATGGGTATAAAAGGGCGAGCGCGGGGAGCGCCCGCGGTTCTCCTCATACAAAGACAGAAGCCTGGCTGAAGAAGCTAGGACCCTGGACCAAGCCTTCCAGCTCTTGTGAGAGCTAAGGCTCAGTGTTCCAGTGGTCAAGGGGAGAATAGGTCCTGGCAGGCAGGACCCTGGCTCCCCAGCCTTCCAGCTCTTGTGAGAGCTAAGGCTCTGCGCGACCAGTGGTCAGGGGACCCACCGAGCCAGCGATGGGTCAAGCTAGCCTCCCCTAGGTCCCAGCCGGAGGACACTAGGGTAGCGGGTAGACTGGGAATAGCTCCCACCAGTTTGGAGGCTGTACCTCCCTAGGCTAGCACTCAGAGCCGTGTAAAGGTCCCGCTAGGTACGGAGGCTGTACCTCCTCAGGCTTCGGGTGAGGGAACCGTATATCCCTCTGTGTGTATAGGGACTGTGACGGAAGAAAGACAATAAACCAGTGTGTGCCTTAAATAAGTTTATTCATCTGTTATTACAACACTACAACTGGAGTCAGAAGTGGTTAAAAACGAACATGGAAACAAGACGCACAGTCCGTGTGGGAGGTACGGAGGAAGAAAACTCCGACTCACCTGCAGGAGCGGAGAGCGCCGCTGAAGATATGGGCATGGAGCCATCCGCCCAACTGTCTGCCCGACCGCCGCGGGCGACGAGATCCAGGCTGCGCACGGCCGTTTCGTCCAACTGCTGCATGCTGCAGCCGCCATCCTTGAAGAAATTACCTTGGGGACTGCGGGCGGAGTGGACCGGCCGCCGGCGGATGTTTCCGCCATTACAAACCCGGAAGGATTTGAATTTCCCGCCGGAGGGTCACGTGCTTCTGCCGGAAGCTGAAATCAAGTGCACGCTGGGAACATTGACAGCCAATCACGGCACGCCGCGTCATCGGCGCGCAACGCTGCCTCCGCAAGTTGCTCGGGCAACGCCACGTCATCACGGCAGCGACGCTGTACAGTAGACATCGTAGGCCAAGAGATCGCCGCGTTCGGGACCGAGTCCGAACGAGCTGAAGATGACGAGACGGCTGCTCTCCAACAACGTCTGCCCGTCTTCCGCGAATTCACGTTCACAGGGGGCGACTGGGCGGCATTCCAACGTCGCTTCCTCAGCCACCAAGAGATGGTGGGCTGGTCAGACGCACAGGCGCTACGGGCGCTGCTGGCCACCTTAGAGGACGACGCTCTCGCCGCGCTCATCTCCATTCCCAAGCGACAAAGAGCCACTCTACAAGCGGAACTTCGGTCAATGGACCTCCTTCCGCCACCTGCCACCAGTTCTATGAGAGACGGTGCAAACCTAGAGAATCGCCATTGACGTTCCGTACCTACACTACTCGCCATCGCAAGAGCGGCTTACCCCCGCATGGACGATGAGGCCATAGACGCTCTCGTCCTCCAGAAGCTGCTGGAGCTGGCGCGTGGACTGCACGTTGTCATCCAAGCCGTGGATGATGAAGATATGTGCTCACTGCGAGCTGCCCGGAGCATCCATGCTCATCTGATGCTTGACCAGGACGAGACCATCACCGCATTGGCTACGACGTCGGAGCCTGCCAGCGGGGACGACAATAGCTCTCCAGATCGTGCCTTCGCAACGACCAGGGCGACGGGCCGGCGATCACCCGACCGCACCGGGCGCCGCGACGACCAGCGGTGGGGACGGCCCTTCCCCCGCAGCGACGTGACGTGTTTCAACTGTGGCCGCCGAGGCCACATTTCAACTGACTGCCGTTCACCTCGTCGGCACTCCTCCGGATCCCAAGGCCAGGACCGCAGGGCACCCAACGCACCGCGGCATAAACAGGCGAGTCGCGGCACCCCTCACGTTCGGCCCTCACTTACACCTTATACACCACAACGCACCATTGACTTCGCTCGTGATTCGGCGTATGACGTGCGCTGTTCTGGTGATTCTTCACGGCCACTCCGACCTGGGCAGTGGTCAGAGCTGGCCCATAGAGTGGTCGCAGGTTCAATTGAGGGTGTAGAGTTTCGTGTGCTAGTCGACACCGGCGCATCGGCCACTATCATTTTGGACTTAATTTATAACATACTACCGGTGCGATGTCGACCCTTGCAAAAGGTCTCTGTTCCGTGTTTTGCCGCGAATAGAAGTTCGCTGAGAATTATCGGGAAACTTCGGGCGCAAATTTCGATTGGTGATATTAAATTGGCCGGCCCTGGATCAGGGGTGTATTGAACTTCCGTCGGACCGTTGGATGGCGTTTTTACCCACGACCACGCATTCACGTACAGCCAATGCCTCTGTGCAGGCTTTTGTGGCTTGCACTGTACGCAATCCACCGGGGGCGCAAATGCTTGTACCCTTGCAGTTAAAGAAACAGCTCGCTCCGAACGCCTCGGTACATGACGTTCTGTTAGGGCCCACCAACATGGCGGTTAAGGGTCTAGCATTTATGGCCACACAGACCCGTCGTTCCACAGGGGACTGTGCTCGCTTATGCGACAGTGGCGCCCCTGGGGACCGAGGTCATGGGACATGTATTTGACGCCCTGCAGCCTCAACCTCCTCCCAAATCAGACGAGGGACGGTTAGATGCACTCTGCGCGGACGCTGGCGATTTATCCAGGCCGCAGCAGATTTATCCAGGCCGCAGCAGATGAAATTGCGGGCTCTTTTACGAGAATTCTCGGATGTGTTCAGTAAATCTAAACTTGATATTGGCTGCACCAAGCTGCTGCGTCACCACATTGATACTGGCGACGCTGCCCCTATCCGTCAAAACCCGTTTCGGCTCAGCCTGGCGGAGAAACAGCATGTGAAAATGGCAGTTGACGACATGCTGGTGGCTAATATAATTTCTCCTTCAACCAGTCCCTGGGGTGCTCCGATAGTGCTGGTCAAAAAGCACGATGGCAGTCTTCGTTTTTGTGTTGATTTTCGGCGCCTGAATAAAATTTCCATGGCTGACGCCTATCCTCTCCCACGTATGGATGAGTCATTGGATGCTCTGGCAGGGGCACATAATTTGTCCACTCTAGACCTTCTGTCGGGGTTTTGGCAACTTCCCCTCGACGAGGCGTCTAAACCAAAGACTGCTTTTCGGACACCACAGGGCCTTTTCGAGTTTAATAGATTGCCCATGGGTCTCCACTCGGCCCCAGCAACGTTCCAGAGGCTCATGGAGCTCGTCCTCGCTGGGCTCCAGTGGGACTCATGTCTCATTTACCTTGACAACGTTATCGTCTTTGGCCGCACGTTCAACAAACACATTGAACGGTTGTGCGCTGTTATCTTGAAGATGCGTGCTGCTAACTTGAAGTTCAAACCGCAGAAATGCCACCTTCTGCGTGAGTCTGTGCGCTATTTGAGCCACATAGTCAGCCGCTCAGGAATTTCCACCGACCCCCAAAAAAAACCAAATGCATCAGCCAATGGCCTACCCCCACCTCTGCGGGGGACGTTCGCAGTTTTATTGGTTTTGCGTCGTTTGCAATTTTTCTGTCCAGGCATGCTGCGTGATGTAACGGATATTTTAATGGGCTGCACCCAATGTGTGCAGCGGAAACCGCCAGCGAAGCCTGCATGCCTACCCCTGCAGCCCATCTCGGTGTCCCGTGTAAACGAGCTGGTTGCTCTCGATATTCTGGGGCCTTTCCCTACTACGCCTCGTGGTAACAAGCACCTTCTGGTTGGGGTTGAGTATTTTACACGGTGGCCTATGGCCTGGGCCCTCCCCAACCAGTCGGCAGCACCTTTGTTCAGAGATACGTATTGGACAAGGGCGCTCCGGAATGGCTGCTGACCAATCAGGGAATACATTTTTCGAGCGCCCTGTTGAGCGATGTATGCCGCCAGTTGGGCACAAAGAACATGCAAACTTGGCCCTAGTACCCTCAAACTGACGGCATGGTGGAGCGCCTGCATAGAACCCTCACCTCTATGCTGTGCCATCAGGTTGATGAATCCCACCTAGACTGGGACTTGCAGGTTCCGGGGGTCCTCGCTGCATACCACATGGCGCCACATGCAGCGACGGGGTTCTCCCCATTCTTTGTAATGTACGGCAGGGATGCCATTCCCCCCACCGACGTTTGGCTGGAGATAGTGCAGCCTCCACAATCATCAAAGCTCACTGATCACTTACGCTTCAATCTCCGTAAGCTGTCCGAAGCACGTGATGCGGCAATCGAAAATTCGGCCTCCCGCCAGCGGGCAAATTCAAGGCTGCAAGCCCCTCACACGTTCACGCATCAGTGGGCACCGGGTGATAAAGCGTGGCTTCATTGCCCCCAGGTGCCGGTGTCTACATCGGCAAAACTCCTTAAACCGTGGAGGGGTCCGGTGGAAGTGGTCGAGGTTATGCGACCACAATGTGTTAGAATCCGTTGGGGACGGCGCCGCTGGTTTGTTCACCCTTCTCGCTTAAAGCGTTTTGTTGCGCCGCGCGTTTCTGCGTCAAACTCACAACACGGGGGCCGAGCGTGCGATGTGTCTGACGAGCCGGATGTCGCCCCGTTGGTGCCAAATCCACAGCGCAGACGTGTCCTTTCTTCTGCAGATGACGTAGGAATGATGGGGCCGTGCAGGCCACGATCGGCCACTGGGGACCATTGGTCATCAGGGGTCTCCATGGAGAGGCCTCCTGACCCGCCTGACATTCCTGTCATGCCGCCTGATCCGCCTGCACCGCTAAAGGGGCCACTCGTCCCCTACGATGGTCCCGCGAAATACACGCGTGTGAAATCCCGCCGGTTTTCGTAATATCTACATTACGTTGTATGACACGGTCCCGGTGGTGCATCGTTTTCGTTGCGACAACCGCTGCATGGGTTTTTGCGTCGCGCATGTTGTCAAATTGTTAAAATGTTACCGTGTACATATGTTGTTATTAAGGGGGGATATTTATATTGGGTGTGTATTCTTGTTCTTGAAATTGGTTCTTGTCCGCAAGGCACACACACTTTATTTTTGCATTGTTGGAGTTTCCCATTGTTGCAGCCGGGACGGCCGAAGCTTCCAAAGGGGGGGGGGGGGGGGGTGATGTAGAGGTGCTAGACACTCTATTCGGTGACCTGCGGGGCCACTATGTATTAGAGGGGCAATGCAGTGTTACTACTCTGAGACCAACGGCCGGGGTCAGGGAGAGGTGAGAGCAGATCGTAAACACGGATTCCCGCCAGACCAACGGCCAGGGGCCAGATGAAATAAAAGAGGATCGAAAACGCAGATTGTAAAGAACCAATCAGAGGGTCCCACGAGGGAGCGTGGGATTGGATAAGGACCGTTACAAACGGGTAAAAAAGGGCGAGCGCGGGGAGCGCCCGCGGTTCTCCTCACACGAAGACAGAAGCCCGGCTGAAGAAGCTAGGACCCTGGACCAAGCCTTCCAGCTCTTGTAAGAGCTAAGGCTCAGTGTTCCAGTGGTCAAGGGGAGAATACGTCCTGGCAGGCAGGACCCTAGCTCCCCAGCCTTCCAGCTCTTATGAGAGCTAATGCTCTGCGCGACCAGTGGTCAGGGGACCCACCGAGCCTGTGGTGGGTCAGGCTAGCCTCCCCTAGGTCCCAGCCGGAGGACGCTAGGGTAGCGGGTAGACTGGGAATAGCTCCCGCCAGTTCAGAGGCTGTACCTCCCTAAGCTAGCAGTCAGAGCCGTGTAAAGGTCCCGCTAGATACGGAGGCTGCACCTCCTCAGGCTACAGGTGAGGGAACCGTATATCCCTCTGTGTGTGTATAGGGCCTGTCAGTTTAACACGTAGGCTTTAGGGACTGTGTCGGAAGAAAGACAATAAACCAGTGTGTGCCTTAAAGAAGTGTATTCATCTGTTATTACAACACTACAAATATGTCACGTGAATCAAACATGCCTAATCTATTGGTGCTTCAGCAACACCAATGGTGCCGCTATTGGAGAGCCACCTTACAACATTCACTTGGAAGCGTCTGTGCCCAGCATCATCAAGTTGTTAACAGGAGCTCAGATCTCAGGTGAAAGTGCTTCCTAATCCAGGTCCTTAAGTAGGTGCCATGATATCATAGGGGCAGTCATGCACGTGATCTAATTTAATCATAAGTCGATTGTTACTTGTTGGGTTGTGACTGGCTGGTTAGGTTAGTGTAATAAGGTGAATATATTTTGCGACTTTCGGTAAAGCCACGTAGATAGAGAAAATAATCAAAATAATAACAATATCACATCGTTTCGATCGCAACACGAGCAATCGTCTTCAGGTGAAAAAAGGGGGAAATCTGCTGTTTATAAAGGTTTAGAGATGGGCGGGGCAGCTATTGTTAATGTGGGAGAGGTGTCCGTAACCTGCAGTAGGTCTACACCAATCAAAGAGCGGTTTACAAATGGTTTAGAGATGGGCGGGGCAGCTATTGTTAATGTGGGAGAGGTCTCCGTAATCTGCAGTAGGTCTACACCAATCAAAGAGCTATTTACAAATTATTTAGAGATGGGCGGGGCAGCTAATGCCAATGTGGGGGAGGTGCTACAGAGCTGTGGGGGGTGGCCATTGTATTGTGAGAGATTAGCATGTCAATGTAAGACAGCGCAGTAGCCACATGGAGGTGGAAAAGAATGGCAAGCCGCCATTTACTAGAACAGCTAACGGTGGCTGTGTTAGTGAATGTAACTCAGAGAGTCGAAAATAACTGCTAGGTAGCATAGGAACATCACAGCCAGTTATGACCTAAACTGGTTAATAACGTCCTTCCAATGATTGCTCAGTTTGTACCCATATTCTCGGTTGAAATTGTGTCTGTGTTTACATATCTGGATGGCTTCATGAACGAATGTGTTAATAGCCAGTGGGTTTGCAGAGTACTTTCGTCTTGGCAAAATAAATATTGTGTGTGCCCACAGCGTTAAAATAATGATCAGCCACGGCTGAGGTATTGGTCCTACCGTGTTTCAGATCTGCCTTATGTTCACGGACTCGGTCCGAGACATGTCGCTTAGTTTCCCCAATGTAACTGCTGCCTCAGACACAGCTTAGTTTGTAGACACCTGGGTATTGCACGTCGGGGATCGCATCCTTCACAGAAGGGATCAAATCACAAATTGTATGTACTGTGTTGAATTGGACCTGGATCTTGTGTTTGCTCATGATTTTGGAAATATTTTTGGTGACCCCTGCTATGTATGGCAAGGTGATGGTTTTGATTGGGTCCTCAGGTGGTTCTCTTCCAACGGTTGGGTTGATAGCTTTACGGATTGTGTAGTCCGAATATCCATTCCTCTTGAGGGCTTGGTTTACGTGCTCCAGTTCACTGGCTAGGTGGTGATGGTCGGAAATACGAGCTCTGTGGTATAGAGTTTTGATAGCTGGGTGTATGGAATTGATGTGGTTGAAGAACTGGTCCAGAGCTGGTAGGCCATGTGGCCAGATGACAAACGTATCATCAACGTATCTCTTCCACAGGGAAGGACGTAGGGTGGATGCCTGGATAGCATCTGTCTCAAATTTCTCGATGAAAACATTGGCTACAACTGGAGATAAGGGAGAACCCATAGGGGTACTTTCAACTTGTTTGTAGAAAGTTCCATTCCAGGTGAAGTAAGTGTTGGTGAGGCAGTGTCTAACCAGGGCCAGTACATCAGCATTCAATCCTTGTTGGACCACATCTTCAATTATTCTATTGGTGTCAGGCACAGGAACTTTGGTAAACAAAGATACCACATCGAAACTGACAAGCAAATCACCTGGAGATAGTGAGATCTCCTTAATGGAAGATATCAAGTGAGCTGAGTTAAGTACAGCTGAGGTAGTCTTACCAGTGAATGGTTGCAAGGTCTCTGACAGAAATCGGGCCAGTTTGTAGGTGGGTAAGCCAATGGTGGAGACGATAGGGTGGAGTGGTGTGCCTTCTTTATGGATTTTTGGTAAGCCATAAAATCTGAGTGGTCTAGCAGCAGAGGGTTTTAAGGCAAGCCGCTTGGTTGGTTCGATTAAAGATGTCGAATCAGTGATGATGTTGTTGGTTTTTGTAACCAGGCGGTTGGTAGGATCTCTATTGATTTTGGTATAGCTGCCATCATTAAGTAGGTCCTGAATTTAGTTATTGTATGTGGTTTTGTCCAAGATAACAGTGGCATTGCCCTTGTCGGCTGAGAGGATAACTATGTCATCTCTCTTTTTTAGTTGAGAGAGTTCAAGGCACTCATCCTTGCTGATGTTGCAACTGAGATGTGTTTAGGGGTGACTGCGAAATTCAACCCTTTAGCTAGAACCGATTTTAGGCTGTCGGAAATTGGGCTGTTGCTCTGATTGATAACAATCTTGTCACCATCTAACTTTTTAGTGTCTGGATCTGGCTTCTTCTTGGAGAGGAGGTTGAACTTGGAAATCAAGTTATCTTTGCATTTAGCTGACATTGAGGCGGCTAAAAAGGCTGTCATGTTATCTACATGGTCCTAATCAGATGTAGACATTTTTTCTGTCAATGTTAAGTGTGATTGCAATAGGGGCTTGTCTAAATTGTCTAGTTCAAATCGGAACAGTCTTATTCTCTCTGAGACCAGGGCTAGGCTGGCCCTGAACAAGATCCGTTTAGCATTAGAAGTGACAACAGCAGATGTGAGTGTAAAGGCGATCGGCATTATCTTAGTGCCGCGACATCTCTTCAGGAAAGTGAGCGACTCGATCAGCTATTGTCATTGTCGTTAAATGTTAACTTAGTTGTTCATAAAGGTTATGGAGATTATCACGATGATAAATTAGTGATACAAAATGATTGTTGGTGTTTTTAATTTGCAACATTATAATAAATTAAACATACGTGGCGAGAGTCGATTATAGTCGTTGTAAATTAAGCGTGATAGTAGCACTATGGGGTTTAGTACAATCATGATTTAACGATAAGGGTTGAACCAAGAGGCTTAGTGAGTTATGAATTTAGTTACGCCAGAGGTAGGTTAGCATGCAGAAGGGAGTGGAGTGATATGAGAGTGGAGAGGTAGGGGAGTGGAGGGATACGAGAGGTAGGAGAGCGTGTGGAGGAGAGTGAGGCGAGAGGGGAAGAGAGTATGTGGAGTGTGATGAGAGGGGAGAGGTAGGGCGTGTGGAGGGAAGTAAAGTGAGATGAGAGCGGAGAGGGAGTAGCGTGTAGAGGTGCAGCAGAGAGATGACCCCGCAAAGGTAGGAAAGTATTTACAGGTAGTGCATTGAAATGAAAGGGGATAGGTAGCAAAGCGTGTGTGTGTCGATGAGAGAAGAGATGTAGAAAGGGGCAAGACCATGAGAAATCTTAAAAACAGTTCCTGCTGTCTTAGAGTGCATCCGAGACTTAACAGGAATCCAGCGCAAAAATTGGAGCACAGAAGTGATACAATCGCACATCCCTGAAACAGCCGGCTCAGTGAGAAACGAAGGGAACTGCACAAGGGGAGACAGTGAGTGCACGGGGAGAGGGGGGGCGCACCTGAGGACATGGTGCAGCTCCTCCTCAGTGCTGCTCAAATCCATCGCATTCTGGACAGCGCGGTTCTCTTTCAACAGCCGTGCCCTGTACACATAGACACGCGCTCAACACCCGCACTTTCATCACCATCAGCAGTAGCCGTTGTCTATCCACTGCTGGATGAAAGCTTCCCTACACTGTCACCATGCCTCATGGTGCAGTGCTGCTACCATCCTTTCATTACTACCGTCCCGGCTTTGGTTGTCTTCTTGGGACGTCATGGGACCTTCCTTGCCAGTATCAAAATATAAGAATATGTTTTATGTCTAACACTGTTTGAGACTAGGCTCTAAAGAAAACTGTCTCTGGTGTGGACAAATCAGTTTCAGAGACAATGCATATAATATCAGAGCATGTGTTTTTGTTTGTATGTTCACCACAAGTATATGTGGTTAATGCAGACATGATTCCTTGCAAAAGTTTCAGCTTGGTGTTTTAACATCGTTACACCTGTTTTATTGCCAGAAAGGGTAAAACCTACTCTTGGGACGTGTTCGCTGTTTGGGCTGCCATCGCATTACTGGTTTTGTCCGTCGGCTCCCACATATACACACACACCTGCACTTATATTCGGCTTCACTTACAGCTGCACACCCACATTTTCCCTGCAGGCTACAACACATGTTATGCATAATGGTGCCCCATCCAAGCACTATCCAGGTTTGCAGTCCTGATTAGCTTCCGAGATCTGGTGAGATTGTGTACAAATCAGGAGATTTGGTCAGAGAGGCTACAGCTGTGGACAGCAGAGGACAATGCAAGCAAAATTATTTGTTGTCGAGTACTTTTATACCCGTATGTCTATGCTCCCCACCCGCATTCATCAGCCTGCGCTAACCAGCATGGTTAGGTTTGTGCCAAATAACCCCCTACATTCCGCATAGGTGTGGGGAGGCCCTCATCCAGCATTAGATTTGGTAATGGGTGCTGAGGGATGGACAGGAGGAGCAGCGCACTCCATTTGCTGTGTCTCCATTCTGCACAGGAAGTCCTCATTCTCCTCAGGCTCCTCGCTCTGCGTCGCCGCCGGATGCGAGACTGCAGTACAACGGCGCATTCAACAAATGATTTGGCGATGCTTTCGTGCACAAGTAACAAAAACTCAACACATCCGTCAATAACGCCGATGGCTTTAAAAAAGTATTTATATAATAGGAAACGTTTCTGAAAATTGCCCTTCTTCATCGCACACATACACTGACAGTATTAATCAGGGCGGCTTGCTGAATTCGAAACCACAAACCACTGCAATAAGGGGCCATTGAATCAGAATCTTTATTTAGATTGGAAGAATCCGGTGAGCTAAGAAGGAAACTCTCTCTCTCAGATGTCGTATCACCGCCTCAATAAAGGCAATGCACACGTAGCACGCGAGGTAGTGGCATGGATGAGGTATCAGTCCACGTCACGAGATCTTTATCTTCCACTCAGAGGGGAGGGGGGGGTGCGGCACCTCCTGCCATGTAGCTAACCCAGTCTTGCCAACCCGTGCATGTGGGGAGCCCCTCACCTCTCAGGGAGCTCTCTTCAATCAACTTCTCCGAGCGTTGTGACTCGCACTGTAAATTTCTTTGCATCTGAGCGGCGGCAAAACGACGTCTCTCTCAGATTCCACTGCCAACGGAGTAACCGCACGCGCTCGTCATCTTGTCACTCATCAATCCACCGCTGGGTGAAAGCCTCCTTCTCAGCCGTTGCATCTCACACATGTCACTACGTTCATTATCGTTAGCCTCAGGCATCAAAAACAGCCTCGCAGCCCCTACGCAGATGACCACCCTGAGCCATTATAAATGCAATCGTTCTGGTCTTAAAACAAATTCGTTTCGTACAATGCAGCCTGTTCGGGTGCAGAATAGCATGCGAAGAAGTTTCTATCCATTGACCAGTGTGACTTTCATCGCCTCCATCTCAACACATCTTCACCGCCTGCCAAATCTACATCCCCATCATCCCTTTCCATGAGCAGCTTTTAAGCAAAATAAATGTGAATATAAGAGGACGCCAGCTGGTTCAGAGGTCAGAGCACTGAGCTGGCACTGCAGGTAACTCAAGCATAGAGTTTATGGTAACAGCCTGTTCACCAATGAGACAATAAAACACATTAAATATGGTTCTGCGCTTAATTTAGTGAACATCTCGCAGTGGCGAGTTGTTAAGCACCTCGCCTGGTAAACAGGTCGTGGGTATGATCCCGACCCCTGACGACTGCATATTTGGAGTTGACATGTTCTCTCTTCCCCATGGTCATGTAGATTTTTCTTCGGGTCCTTCAGTTTTTCCCTCTACATTTAGAAACATGAGTTTAGAATATTTGGCTGCTAGAAATTTCCACATAAGGGGCCGTCCATAAATGACGTCACGTGATTTTGGACGATTTTTGACCCCCCCCCCCTCGTCACACGGCATCACAAAAAGTCAGACCCCTCCTCAAATATGACGTCACAAAGCTCTGCCCCCCCCCCCCCCCCCAAAACCATATTTCCATTTTTAAAATAAAACATGCTTCAAAACCCTTTAAACTATTGTCATTGTAGTGCGTATGTAATGTGGCCCTGCACTGTGATGTTGTAGCAGAAAACACGTATTAAAAAGGAGGCGTTGGAAAGCTTACATTTAGCATAAAATTCACTTGAAAATATTCAACGTCTAACTAAAACTGCAGATGTTCAGAATATTATGTTGAAATTTTCTTATAATTTGAAAATATTAAAAGTAATTATAACTATAAAAAAATACTTGAAACTTTGTAGTAGAACGAAGCAAAATTGAGAGTACAATAATAACAATCACATTCATTTGACAGAATGAAAAGCCCTGGTAAAATCATTAGAATCAAAATGTTCAATAACAATAATAATAAAAAAAATTCTAAATGTATGCTTCTCCATTCTCCCATGGAGAAGAAAAATGCTCCTTCATGGAATAAATAAAAGGTGACCTTAGTAAACTTAAATAATCAAATAGTTAATAATGAAAATTTATCAAAATTAGTGCTGTTATAACAATTTTATATTTATTTAAAGTTGCACATTTTGATGTGACGTCACATTTCTCAACCCACCCCCTCGTCACACATCGTCACAAATGTCTGACCCCCCCCCCCCCCTAGGTGCGTGACGTCATTTATGGATGGCCCCTAAGCTACTTCGTTGAGCTATCATTTGTGGCCAGGTCGCTTATGAAAAAAGAGCTATATAGGTCAGTGGACCTTACCTGGCAAAATAAAAAATGGTTTAGTTTATAGTTTTATTATAGTATAGGGTTTGACCATAATGCAAGACAAGCATTACTGTCAGTGGACAGATCGGGTGAGAAAGTGCTGCCCCCTTCTGCATAAACAGGGCAATTAATACTCTTTGGGTCTTTCGGTAAAGTCACACAGATAGAAAAATAATTTCAAAAATCACGACGTTTCGATCGCAACACAAGCGATCGTCTTCAGGTGAAAAAATACAGCAGTTGAACTGCTGAGGCAGGAGAAATATAGCGAGAGAACTACTGCAGCAAGAGGTTAAATAGGTGTGAGATGGGTACAACCCAAGGGTAAGTGCGCGGGGCTAGAGATGGAATTTACAAGTCAAATACCTCGGCCATTGTATTGCTAGAGATTAGCATGTCAATCTGTAAATGTAACCCCACGACTACGGTGCAGAAGAAGATTGACATGCTAATCTCTAGCAATACAATGGCCGAGGTATATTACTGTAAATTCCATCTCTAGCCCCGACCACTTACCATTGGGTTGTACCCATCTCACACCTATTTAACCTCTTGCTGCAGTAGTTCTCTCGCTATATTTTTCCTGCCTCAGCAGTTCGCCTGCTGTATTTTTCACCTCAAGACGATCGCTTGTGTTGCGATCGAAACGTCGTGATTTTTTTAAAATAACTTTTCTATCTACGTGACTTTACCGAAAGACCCAAAGAGTATGAATGCCTGCAGTCACGAAAGCTTTAAGTCACGGGCAATGAATGTCATTCTCAGAAATTATTTGGTAATGCTGTCGTCGCTGCTTTGGAAGTGGTGCACTAGCACAAATAACAAAAACAAATCAACACTTTTGTCAATAAGACTACCTCATAGACTGTTCCTTTAAAGACAATATTATTGACGAATGTGTTGAGTTTTTGTTGTTGTCAAATTAGATTTTTAAAAGGCGGCCGAATGCCTCCAGGGGTCTTTACAGCGCCATAGGTAACCGCAACTATCGTTACAGCATCTCAGTATCATCACAATTCTATGTCCGCTAAGGCCACAACAAAACTAGGGTTGTTAAATGATAACTGGGAAACCGACAACTCTTTTCAGAATCCGTTACCAGTTCCGAAAATCGGGATCTGGTAACTGTTTCCAGTGCAATGTGAGTCATGAACGCAACCGATTGGCACGCTCGAGCATCAGTGATAAGGTAAAGGTGCAGTTCTGCAGTTGTATGCTTGCTTTGTTCACGCCATTGCCGGGAGGTCATCACCTCGAGGGAGCTCTAGCGGGTATTTGTGCTGTACTCACGGATGCTGCTTGGTGGACAGGCAGTGGGGGTGTTGGGATTTAAGAAACTTTCCCTATTGTTTCAACTACGTGCTTGTGAGATGGAATCGATCCGGGAACCTCTGGATTACAAGTCCAGTATGCTGATTACCACTTGCACCACAGTGGCGGCCCCCTTGGTTTCTCAGCTCAAAACTTTATGCTAATCACGAGACATTTCTGTTTGCGTGGCAAACTGGTCACCTTTTTTTTTTACCGGTTATGCAATAAAAAATGGAATAAACCAACTACAACCGGGCCTTTATTATAAAACTCCAATAGTCCACAGCTTGGCAAAGTGCTGCGCCGTCCACATTGAATGCGTGACTTGCGGTGAGGACACGCTGCCAAGTGTGCGCGAGGCGCTCAAGACGCACGTTGTATTCCCGAATGCTGCCGAGGATGTCGGAGAGGCTCCTTATGTCCTCCTTGAACTTGACGCTGCACAGAACGAACAACCCCCACCCGTGTTAGCCTTTCAGGCCGATGGTGCAAGCGCCTTTAGCGAGCAGCCACTTAAAAGGTTGGCAACAGCGCACCGAGGCGGGCGGTGTGGCCATAGCAACAACGCCGGGCCGCATATTTGGTCTCTTCCATTGCTGCTGTTTACACACATAAGGTAAACAGGTACTAATTCAAAGCTGAGTTAGGCACTGCAGTTAGCCATTCTGGGGAATTGTGACTGCACGCACTTGTCCACACTGCTCCGTGCACGCAGAGTGCAGCTCACACTCTACCCCAGGTAGTGCGGGTGTGCAGGGCTCGGGTAGGGGGTTATATTCTCAGCATTACATGTGTGCGGGTTGTAGAACCCATAGTAACCTGGTCATTGTAAAAACGTGATTTAAATATAGCAATAATAAAATATAGTAATAATTATATACAAGATCTCAATAAATATAGAGTATTAAAACGAAGGGCGAGGAAACAGGAAACTTTGATTATATTGATTGAATTAGGCAATGGGCACAGCAGGAATAAATGCGTAACCGTGAGAAAACACGATCCAAGGAATAGGATCCAGAATCGTCGCGTGCGAATCTCCCTACTTGAGCTGCGACGTGATCTCCTTGACATCCTTGATGGCCACGTCGTAGTGCTCGATGCGCTTAATATGTGACTCGATCACATACCCCAGCCTGCACATGCACACCCGCGATAACGTCACACTTCCGAGCTCCTTCGCTCGTAACACATTTAAAACATTTTAAAAAATCACGTTGTGTCTCCCCCCCCAACCCCCCAATTTTATCCCGATTTCTGTCGCCATCATGCCAAGTGACGAAGAATCCACTTGGATCTCTCACACCTCACAGAGCAAGCCTTTGTTTTAGAGAATGCCCCTCGGAAGTGGATATCACGAATATGTCTCGTGAGTGACCTCAGGTCCACACAGCAGGGGGTCGTCGTCGTCCAGGAAGATATCCGTCATTTATTTTAATGATTGTTTAAGGTATATTTGATTCATTATACGCAGTGACCAGTCGTATTGTCCACATTCTTTGATATCTGGCGTGTAATGGATGCATTTGACACACTCTTCAATCACACACAAAAAATAAAGATCCCCCGTGTAGCCTTAACATACTTTTAGGGAAAGTGATGTTAGTGAGCACCTATGAAGGCGGGAACGGTACACGATGGGGTGAGTGGCCATCACCACGACCAACCGCATTTGTTGCCCGTGAACAGGAATCGAACATGGGTCACCGGGTTCGGCGCAGTGCGCTAACCGCTACACTACCGCTCCCCACTCAAGCAAACACACAATTAAATGCAAAAACGTCTAATTAAAAATCAGAGTACCAGTCATCAAATATGTAACTGACACTTGGTCCAAAGAATACTTGATCCTGTTACGCACTGAAAACAAAAAGGTATTAATCAATTACTTAACTCAGAATTTAGGTTAATAAAGCATCACCCACTGCACGCTATGATGATTATGATAAGGCAAGCAATGGAACAAAGGCAATCGGCTTTCAGGATATGAAGCCTGGTTAATATTGGGTGCATATACTACATTTAGAATACCAATTGCGTCATAGGCTCCGATACCAGTTTTTTTATGTTCTTGTGATTGTCAGTGTAAAATGTGATAATGAGATTATCGTAATGGAATGGTTAAGTGTCAGGTAGTGATAACCATAGATTCGTATTCATTTGAGGCACAGTCTGTAGCAGATGGTCTCAGTCTATGGTGAAATGGTGACATGACAGACGTATTCGAGTCTTCTGTGGCTGGTGAATTTGAAGTCAATGGACGAGTAACAGACAGGTCCCTTGTATTGTAATGTCGTCGAACACGTCACTCGCCCAACGCAGAAAGCAGCTTTGATGGATGACGGCACGGTAGCCAGGTGATCGAAGTAGTCGATAACTTGCCATGTGTGATGGGTCTTGACGACGTGTAAAACGATGACACCCGTCTCCAATGTCCTACATAGAGATGTGTCGTCATCTTGAAAATTTTCAACGGACTTGTTTTAGTCATTTTTTTAAATCTCGTGTCGTCTACAGCACGTTCAGTGCAATGTCAACTTATCTCCCTTTCAAAAGCAATGGCTTTCTTTTTCCAGTAGGCAAATCTCTTCTCGCTCTCCTTCAATATATATTCCGCAGCACTCACTTTGAGTCTCCTTAATCTCACTTGCCATTATGTATCAGCTTTATATTATTCAAAAACAGCAAATATTAAAGTTTGCTTTTAGATATGATGGCCAAGAGCTTCATGATAAATTGGTGGATATTATCAGGGTTTATTCACACATAATTGAGCTTATATCAGGGGAATGTCAAAGCCAAGCAATTGAGTTGCGAAAGGGACATAGGGCATACAATGACCTGTAAGCAAATATACAGCATAGATGGGGGGCATGCCCATCTGTGATTACCTTGCTGATCTCAAGGAGCATAAACCATCACGTGAACTTCGGTCATCCTCGCAGCGACTTTTGGCTAGCAATCGAACAAAGAGGGTCACTGCATCGCTCGCTTTTGGATGCACTTTTGCAATCGTCTGGAACGCTCTTCCTTCCGATATTAGGAAGCCACTGGAGCTATGGCACTTTTAAATCTAGATTGAAAACTCATTTCTTTAAAACTGCTTTTTGTGTTTAGTTTGTTGTCCTTTCCTCGCGGCTTTGAAAGAAGTTCAACATACATACATAAGAGAGGCAGTGTGGTAAATGGGGAATATGATGACATAGGAGACTATACCAATCAGGAATAAATTAGTGGGAAAAAGAAAGTGTTATCTGAAATTCATGTTGTAGAACTTATTTTAAAAAATCAAAGTTTTAAAATCTTGATTGAAAACTAATTTCTTTGGAACTACTTTTTGTGTTTAGTTTGTTGTCCTTCCCCACATCTAAAATTAGCATGGTTGAATATGTACAGTGCAAAAGAAGTTCAACATATATATGAGAAAAAAAGAGAGGAATATTAGGTACATGCTAGATAGGATGGAACAATAATCTTAGTTCTTTCGGTAAAGTCACGTAGGTAAAAAATGAAATAAAAATTAATAAAAATAAAACAATAAGCAGCAAATCTGGCTGTGACGGTCCCACCTGATGACGGAGACTTGTGTTGCCTCCGAAACGTCGTGATTTTTATTGTTTTATTTTTATTAATTTTTATTTCATTTTTTACCTACGTGACTTTACCGAAAGAACTAAGAGTATGAATCTTTGCAGTCACGAAAGCTTCAAATCTAGGATGGAACAACTCAAGGATCGTGTGCAGTTACGAATGAAACAAGTTCAGGTCACTGCCACAGACAACTCTTCAATATGCTGGAAAAGTTACAGCGATTCTGAAACAAGGCACGGCCTAGCTGACTGGGAGCATGAAAGTGGCCCAGATAGATGCGGATAGATCGGCAATATCGACGTAAATACGGGGAGTATGATCACGGCCGAGGAAAAGCAGGGAGTGTGATAAAAGCGTGTTGGGCATAAGACATGGATGCAGCTTGCACCACTCAAGACATGCGTAAAATAACGTGGGACAATGATGTACATAATTCTAGTCCCAGTGATCAGAGGACTGTGATCGAAGCCGACACAGAAAACGGAAACGTGGACGATGCCATCAGCGAGGACAATTCCCCACCCATGGGACGAGTCCTCTGACACGGATATGTAGATGAGGATCGACACATGAGGGGCCATGTAACAAAGAGCACGGAAAAAGCTCTCAGCAGCATTACCTGTTTTGATCCAAGCAGCAAACGTGACATACAAGTGCATATAATGACCCTTTGAATCCGAGGCTGGATATAGGAAGTTGAGGTCGAGTGAAAGGCCAGCCTGTTAAACTGCAACCTACGTCAGTGATATTGACGTGTTTGAATCGTCTACCATCAAAGACCAAAACATATTTTCAGTAGTTGGGCGAGGAAATTAAAGAGATATGGGAAATTGATGACATCTTTGGACAGACTGGGTACCTCCACAACTATGCAGCAAAAACCAGATAAAGACCCTCGAGATTAACTTCTACACTCTAAGCGTTTATTTTATGCGGGGGGGAAAGATGATGACGAAAATAGGGTGTGTAATATGTATTACTTCCATGTACGTGAGGCCAGAAATCACAAAGATGTTGTGAGCAAGACATGGTTACACATGTGTCTGAGGCAGCAAGTGGCATGGGTCCACGTACTGCGGGAAGTGAGATGCCAGGGGGAATCTCACAAGATAACACTGCAACCTTCTGTAAAACTCCTCACAGACATACATTAACAAGGGAACACAACACCAGACGAACAAGAAAACTGATCATCCAGATAATGTAAAGGGGGCAACTGGTCTATCTACATATGTAGATGGGTTCCGAAGCGACAGAGACGATGTAGTCGAGGCACACTTATTCATTATAACTTTACACTCGGCACAGGGCAACGTATGAAGGGGTAACGGCCCCTTCACCTATACTGGACTGGGATACACCCCTAGGCTATCTGCCTAACTGTTCTGCTCCCAGGTTTTCCGCTAAGGGTGCTGGGAGAGGCTATCTCACTCGGCCCTGGTCATGGCACAGGTCATGACACCCAGCCAGACAGACCCGGCTCTTAGAAGAACATCGGCTCTGAGGCCGTGGATACACCCTTACACATACGAGGGAGAGGAGGCTGGAATCAAGGAAGGGGATGTACGCCCATGAGGGGCAGATAGCCTAGCTTCAGAAAGACTCTGCCAAGTTAGCATGGAAAGACATCAAATGATAAATGAGAATCAATCATGGCTACTGTGACGACTAAGGAAACAGGTAAACCTGGAAGAGCCATCCACGGTGCAAACAAGTAATGCGACCAAGAGCCCCGAGAAAATAAAGTGAATGCAAAACCAAAAGTGTACGTATATCAGGCATTAGAATGTGCGTACAAATGTAAACACACCAAGTGGTACAATAAAGAGTAGGTTGCCACGTTGCCTGCAGCCCATAGATTTTACGAGCAGAGACACAGACGGTAAGAAAATTTCCCTTGGAAAAAAACTGCACTGTCTGCCATTGCTAAGAACGTGTGTTGAGACAAATGAGCCCATCTCATCACTCGAAGTGATGAAAAAGTTGAGGATTTTGAGGACAAAAACACTGATTCGACATCTTTGATCGAACCAACCAAGCGGTTTTCCTTAAAACCCTGTTGCTAGACCACCCATATTGTATGGCTTACCAAAAATCCGTAAAGAAGGGACACCCCTTCGTCCTATCGTCTCCACCATTGACTCACCCACCTACAGACTGGCCCGATTTCTGTCTGAGACCTTACAACCATTCACTGGTAAGACCACCTCAGCTGTACTCAACTCAGCTCACTTGGTATCGTTAATGAAGGACATCTCACTATCTCCAAGTGATTTGCTCGTTAGTTTCGATGTGGTCTCTGCTTGACACCATTGCAATCATTAAAGGTTTGGTCCAACAAGGACTGAATGCTGATGTACTGGCCCTGGTGAGACACTGCCTCACCAACACTTATTTCACCTGGAATGGAACATTTTACAAACAAGTTGAAGGTACCCTAATGGGTTCTCCCTTATCTCCAGTTGTAGCCAATGTTTTCATGGAAAAATTTGAGACAGATGCCATCCAGGCATCCACTCTACTTCCGTCCTTCTGGTAGAGGTACGTAGATGACACGTTTGTCATCTGGCCACATGGCCGACCAGCTCTGAATCAATTCATCAACCACATCAATTCCATACACCCAGCCATCAAATTCACCATGTCGGTGGAAAAGGATAGCAAGTTACCATTCTTGGATGTTTTAATCTAAAAGAGACCTGATGGCTCAATGGGACACTGTCTACAGAAAAGCCACCCATTCGGATGCCTACCTAAAACCGGACTCCCACCTCCATCCATCCCAGAAGAATTCCCTCATAAAAACTCTACACCATAGAGCTCGATGTATTTCCGACCATCATCACCAATCCAGTAAACTGGAACACATACACCAAGCTCTCAAGAGGAATGGATATTCAGACTACACAATCCGGAAAGCAATCACCCCAACCGTTGGGAAAGAACCATGTGAGGACCCAATCAAAACCATTACCTTGTCATACATAGCAGGGGTCACTAAAAACATCTCCAAAATCATGAGCAAACACAAGATCCAGGTTCGATTTAACACAGACCATAAAATTCGTGATCTGATCCCATCTGTGAAGAATGTGATCCGTGACATGCAATACCCCGGCGTCTACAAACTAAGCTGTGTCTGCGGCAGTAGTTACATTGGGGAAACTAAGCGACATGTCTCGGACCGTGTTTGTGAACATAAGGAAAATCTGAAACACGGTAGGACCAATACCTCGAACGTGGCTGATCATTGTTTTAATGCGGTGGGCTCACACGAAATTGATTTCTCTAAGATGAAGGTACTTTGCCAGCCCACTGGCTATCAACAAAGATTCGTTCATGAAGCCATCCATATATATAGACACAGACACAATTTCAACCAAGATGGGTACAAACTGAGCAATCATTGGAAGGATGTTATCAACCAGTTTAAGTCATAATTGGCTATGATGTTCCCATTCTAACACCTTCCAATGTTAGTTGTGCCTTACGCCCATTTCAAACTTGCGCTTTCAGTCACTTCGCGCGCCAACCCTTTGGTTGCAGCTCTTAGATCTTCCAATAACATGCTAATCTCTCTTTAACATGCTAATTTTCACCTGGCAGCCCTTTGATTAGTGTAAAACGAACCTCCGCCGGGCTCGCTGCCGAACACTTACATTAGCATTGGCTGCTGACATTTGGGCTACGCCCATTTCAAACCCTAATAAACAGTTGCCTTGGAAGCTAACCCCCCTTTTCCTGAAGACGACCGCTTGCGTTGCGATCGAAACGTCGTAGTTTTCTGTTATTTTGTATTATTTTCTTAGAACCTATCTACGCGACTATACCGAAAGACCCAAGAATATAGGAAAAAACAGTTAAAGAAAAATGACTCTCCCACCGAAAACAACAGTTCCACTGCATTTCAGTGACATGACAGTGGGTGATGATTGTAAAGCATGTGTTCCTTCAAAAACTGATGAGTGTCTCGCCAGAAATGTTGAATACAATTATTTATGTAAAAGGACATTGCTAGCAAGAGATTTATCGTCAAAAATCTGGAGAGCTGAAATGGGGAGATTGCCAATGAAATTGAGTTCGACACACCCCATCATGGGCGAGAATACTACAAAACTGTGCGGAAATACAAGCGATATACTGCTTCTCATCTGAAAAATGCGAAACCATGTATTTTAAGGTTCATTTTATCTTGGACAGGACTGCATGGAAAGAAGTCATGAAAGCTGTTATAGGTACAACAATAAATTGTTGAATGTAGACAACCAGATTACGTTAATTGTTGCAAATTAATCACCATGCAGAGAAGGTGGGAAGGAGTAATCATGGGGGGTTTAATCGAGTTTTAAATTATAAAATACTGTCACGCTCTTCAGCAAAGATGGGTATTGTGTACTAAAACTACACTTGAAAATCCGTTGTTGCACATGGCTTCATCCCGCCTGTTGACGCTCCTTTCCTGCAAGACAATTGCCTTTGTTGTGTTGTTTACTTAATTAAAATCATCATAGCGTGCAGTGGGTGGTCTCGTATTAACCCAAATTCTGAGTTCAGAATCAGAATCTTTATTTAGACTGGAGGAATGCAATGAGCTATGAAGCTGTTTTTCACAGATGTCCAGTAGTTAAGTCAATTAATTTTTTTATTTTTTTAACAGTATGAAGTATTTTTTGGACTGAGTGTCATTCTTAATAACAGACTTGTTTACATTAAAATCTTTACCGTGTGTTTGGTTGAACAGGGTGTCAAATCCATTCGTTACAAACAAGACATTAAATGATCTGGACAATGAGGCTGGCTTTTGTCATCCTGTATAATGACTCAATCATACCCGAGACAGAGCAAGTATCAAACCAATTATATAACTTCCAAAACGACAGGACAACATATTCCTACCTGCTCTGCTACTGAGAGCAATGTTCATTGCATTCCAGTCAATCTCTGGAATGTAGCCAATGTCCACTCAAATACAAATGAATGGACAGGTGAATGGACACTGGTTTGCCCATGAATAAAGCGGCTTGCTCCATAAGAGAAGTTCTGGATGAGACCACTTTGCATGACGAATTAGCCAATCGATGATACAACGAATTTGCTGACAAGACTCCTCTTATCTGCAAAACATTGGAATTAATAAGAATCTGTTTCGCGATGCATAATGGGAAACCATACAAATAGGGATACAGTTAATAGCATTTTTTTGTGGACCCTCTAGGTTCTGGATTAAAACTGCGAACCTCTGCAAGCAGCAGTGAGCCCGCTACTGCTGGGCCACGTAGCAGTGTATGTGGTATGTACGGGGCACCTGGAGAAAATCTGTTGCTGGTGGTCAATGTTGAACTGGAGGCAATGCATCCTGGCTGTGGGAGATGCGCACACACACACACACGGAGGGGGGGGGGGGTAGGGACCAGGGATTAGCGCCTGGGGATCGGTTCCCTCTAACAAAGATACGCGTGACCCTCCCTTGTCGCCGACTCATAGCTGCTCCACATTCTTACCCATCGTCTTGTGGTAGGCCACCGTCATGCGAGATAGCGACGTGTTTGCTGTAACACAACGAAGTAGAAAGTGGAGACACAGGGCACACGCTCAGGAGTATTACTCGTGGGATTTGTGGGAGGGCTGACTAAAGCCGAGGGTTGTTTGTGCTTCTATTGTGCGTGACTAAAAGATTCCCTGGCAGTCAGCTTTTTTAAGAAGGGAGACCGCATTGTTTCCAACAATTATCAGGGTATCTCCTTCCTCAGTGTGCCAGGAAAGATTCTGGCATGGATTATCCAAAGTTGCCTTCCCAGGCAGGCTATGATACTATTAAAAGGCCATGATTATGGGTTATTCTTTGTGCTTTTGGGGTCTCTGACCCTCTGCGCAGTTATTAAATACCTTCATGATGGTGGGCAAACCTGGATAAAGCTGCGTGGAAGCTAGCCAGAGCTATTATCTGTTCACCTTGGGGTACAACAGGGATGTCTGATGGCCCCTGCACTATATAACATATTTTGACCATATATTTCAAGAAGCATTCCATGTTCCGTATGCAGATGATGTGGTGATTCTTGCTCATTATGAAGAGTTGGAGACTCTGCAGCTGAACCTGGATCATGCTACTCAGAAGGGGCCTGAAAATCAGCCCCCAAAAAACAAAGCACCTGCCTGGGTATGTTACGTAATCATATAATCCACCCCCTCAACTCTCCATGAGTGAAGGGGCATTTGTGGATAGAGTGGAACGTTTTAATACCTGGGCAGTATATTTATGACCAGCTCCAGTTTGCCAGCAGAGGTGTCACTCCAAATCAGTTTAGTAGCATTCACTTTAATTTGACTGCGTAACGCTGTATGGAAGCTCCCTGGCCTATCGTTCCCTATGACACGCCGGGTCTTCTCTGTCACAATTAAGCGCTCCCTTGTGTATGCTTACAAAACATCGAACCCTTTTAAAGAACATCTGCAATGGCTTTAAACATTCAGGCTCGCCAGGCTATGATTTCTCCCGGGATAAAGTAGACCGGCTTGTGCGAGGAGCTCACAGATTCTTGAAAGATCTGAACGGTTCCATCAGAGCTCCTCTACCAGGTGAGGCTGTATTTGCAAGGGTCATGTAGCACGCATGCCGAGCCACCGCATGTCCAAGCAGCTTCTGTTTGGCTGGATAGAAAGGATTAAATGGACATGGCATGGACTAACATAATGGAATATGGTACAGGGAAATGTGGAGCTGAGTCGGCTTGCCAATGACTGGTACCAGTGGTGTCAAAATAGGCCTCTGTGGAGACGACCCTTGAAGGTTGCTACTGGGCAGTTGGAGGCATTTGCTCTCTGACAACACTGGAGTGCAGAGGAGCGACGCACAACAAGCGGAGTGCCGGACAGCTAAAACGCAGCAAGGTGGCACAATCGTATCCTGTCACCTCCTGCTAGGGAGCCTTCTAAATGTCCCGTGGCCTCAAAGTGCACCTATCCTGGCACAAGCGCTGTAAAGATGTGACCACCACTTTGTGTTAAATGGCAGCTGTTGTGCTGATATGTGTGTGGTGCTGGGGCTGTTCACCAATGTTTAAATCCTTGGTCGAGAGAAAATTCCGTTGCTTCAACACCGGAATGTTTTTTTCCAGGAACAATATCCCTGCAAATGTCAAGATGATCATAAACTATGTTTTGTTGTTTCATTAAATACCATCACTGAGCACAGATCCAAGGCCCATAACGTCGAGTGGTCAATAACACAAAGCTTAATCTAATTTGTAATAGGTAAACGTTAACACTTTCTTAATTTGGTTATTATAAGAGCTTGAGAAAAGGGAGGAAGGAGACGAAGGAGCGAGTTCCAAGGTGGAGCAGTGCATGGGAAAGAAGCAGAAAGGAGTATTTTGATCTGCAGAGTGGTGGATGAACACTGCATGGACGACATGTAACAGTCTCTGAGAATGAGTCCACAAAACGGCAACAGTAACTATCGTATTATCGATAAAACAGTGATTAGAAGGTGATTAGCCACCAGTGAGCTAGTGACTAGAATAAGTAACAGAGGTACAATTTTTTATGGGAAGCTCAACCGACACATGGTGGTGGGCTGGCACCGCCTCTCCTTCAGCTTTGCCCACTTTCATATAGCCACACCCACTCAACCACTAGCTCGGCCCACAGTCCTTACTCTAACAATGGCCCCAGCGAATGCTCATAGGCTCCACAAACTCCGCCTGCAAACCCCGCCAAGGGAGCCCCTCCCACTGCCCTGGTAGCCCCACCCACTATCCAGGTAGCCCCACCCACTACCCAGGTAGTCTGACCCCACCCACTACTCAGTTCCCTACACCCTTTGCCCATACCATGAGATGAGCACAAGACCAAATTAACACCCAGAACAAAATCTAATTTTTCACAAATATTTTGTTAAACACAGGAAAGAACTATAAAGCAGGTGCAGGCAGTCCCAAAGAAACGGAAGTCCGGCTTACGAACATCCGCACTACGAACTGCCGTAACACGTTATTATTTGTAACCATCCGACTTGCAAGCATTCGGTCGTACTTACGGACAAAAGATGCAGAACTATTTTGTTTGGCGGAGCAATCCTCCACGGGATGTAATGGGTCCCAGCATCCCGCGTGATGCACAACATACGTCCATTTTTTAGTGAACTATAACACATTTTATAACACTGACCGTATGTACAATTAAGTATTGACTTCCGAGATACGAAAACATCGACTTACGAACGGGTCTCAGAAACGTAACCCAAATAAGGACGTTTGACATACGACACGAGTTATTCACGCACAAAGGGGCAACTTTAATTTAAGGATGAAATTCCAGAAAAAAAAGTTTAACTGGGTTAAAATTGACATTCCCCTTTTAACACTAATACGTTTCGATGGTATATTATTAGAACCAGGGGGCAGAGAACATAAAAAGGGATGGCAGTGAGGGTAGGGCAGGAAATGCAGTAATGAGCAGGCATGACAGGGAGGGTAAGGTCGTTCATTGAGGTTAAAACAGGCAGGAAGGGGCCATCCATTTAGTACGTATGCATGGAGGGGGGGTTAACCCAAATGCGTACGCTTGCTCATGGGGAGGTCTACTAACAATGTACATACGCATAGGAAACGGGGGGGGGGGGGTGTGAAGCCTCGATAAAAACACTGTGTAACAAAAAAAAAAGGTGTTTGTTCCTGGGTAGTAAGTGTTACTTCCTAATTGCTTATGTCTCAAAAATACAGAAAATTGCTATTATTCCCCACAAACTTTGCTTTTGTGACCAGGACAATGATATTTTGAAATGTACCTATTTTCAATGAGAAAACGTGGTGTGCATTTGTGTATTTCGTTCACATAAAGTCCTGGTCACAAAAGCAAAGTTTGTGGGGAATAATATCCAATTTCTATACTTTTTAGGCATAAGCAATTAAAAAATAACACTTAGTACCCAGGAACAAAAATTGTGTTACATAGTGTAATTTGTCTACATTGGCCTTCAAATTAGTTATAGCCCGGCGGTATAATGTTTGCTTAAACACGTAAATAAAATGTATCCTTTCTGCGTGGATTAAATATCGGCCGTTCTATAGGATTCGGGGGGGGTGCGTTAAGCCTAAGTACGCAGGTGGGGGGGGGGGTGTAAAAGTACGCGTCGCGTGCGTACAGGGAGGGGGGTAAAGGGTCAAGTTTTGACAGATTTTTGCGTACCTACTAAATGGATGGCCCATAAGGACTCTGACAACACGAAAATAAGGGATGAGGGGAAGGGCAGGGAAGGTGGTGTCAGGGCAAGGCAAGGATGGCATTGCTTACTTTGGTAAATTTTCTCCACCTGGTTCTTTATGGTCTGCATACTGAAGCAGTCCATGGCGACTCTAACAAGACACAAGAGCAACTGCCTGAGTACTCTTAGGTTTTTTCGGCAAAGTCACGTCGGTAAAAATAAATAATAAAAATAATAATAGAAATAAAATAATAAATCACTTTTTTCTTTTTTACCTAAGTGACTTTACCGAAGAAACCAAAGAGTATGAATCCTTGCAGTCACGAAAGCTTCAAATCTAGAACTGCCTGAGTGTTTATTAAGATTTGAAGCTTTCGTGACTGCAGGAATCCAAACTCTTCGTAAGCCGTAGGTAGATCACGACGTTGCGATCGCAACACAAGCAATCGTCATCAGGTGGGACAACCACAGCAAGAAAAAACAGAATATTGTTATTATTATTTAAACTCCATTCTTCTATGTGCATGTCCGAGTACTGAATGCGTTCCTGTGGTGGAGCGGTGGCGCAGTGGTTAGCGCTCACGGCCCAACATCAGAGGCGATTGATTTACTGAACCAGTACTGATAGGGTTTCGCTTACGTCGACTCAGCCTTAAATGAGTACAGTACCTGGGGCGGTGTAATTAATATCAGCACTGGGGAGACAGACGGCCGGGCGTGGTGCTGGTCTCACCACCCCCTCACTGTTACAGGGACATTTATTGAAAAAGAAGCCGCTTGGTCTACCTCAGAAGTTAATTTGGAGCAGAGGTGTAGTGATATTATTCTTTGGCAAAAAATTACAGTATTTTTAATATAACTATCGAATTTGGCTGCTCTATAAGCGGCTCCGTTTACGGATACGATTTCATTTGTGCTTGTATATACAGCGTTTTGTTTCTTGATGATATTTTTGTGTTTACAACGTAAATGTATTTTTGTAACAATTTTTACCTCAGGAATGAACGCTTCGCGCCGGCGGGGAAACCGAATTTGCGCTCGTTTCGCGCCAAAACGGCACTTCCCGTCACCGGTCGTGACGTCACATCCGGGGAACACCCGCTCCCAGCACCCCCGCCCAGCACACCCGCCCCCCAAGATTCTTCTGGCAAGCATTCTATTTTAGTGGAAAACAAACAAAAGCAAAATGTTATTCCAACAAACTCTTTCCGGGCGGCAAAGAACTATTCACAAAACAAGACGGTGTCAATGGATTTGATTCTTATGCAACACCATCCATGGCGCTGCCCGTCTGTTTTTTTGTGCTGTACTGTAATTATCGCAGTGCATATGTAGTGAAGCATAATCCGTACGTATGGGGAGATTGAGGGACTGTATGGTGGAGGGAGGTGATCCCACGACGGAGAACTGCTGGGATGTGGCTCCAGACTTATCGTGCTGAATGTGAACATGATCAGCACCACTGAGTGGACAGAGCCCTGCTCCTACAGCACGTGGGTGTGGAGTGGAGTGTGATTGGCGGACAGCCGCGGGAGCTGTCAGTTGCGGCAGTTAACTGACAGCTTACAGGGCTGTCAGCTGGTGCAATGCAGAGAGTATGAGAGCAGATATAATAAGTAATATTTAAAAATACTTTTTTAGAAATACGCTTTAATGAAATGTACCCTACTCGTAATGGCAGAACTCCACGACTCCAGGAAGTGGCCCCGAAGCTTGCCATAACGAAAGGGACCGTGGTAATTTACAGCCAACGTGAGTTGAACGTGAACAATTAGACCCTAGCCGAAACATAACATATACAAATGAATGTTTAAATTGTTTTATTTTTAATGGTAGAATATAGTATTGTCATCAGTATGACATAAGTATACCAAGTTTGCAGTCGATACCATATTGGGAAGTGGGATAAAATGTAGTTACAAGATTTGAGGATACAACGACAACAACAACAGACAATCTGAGTTAAATAAAAGCGTGTAATAATAAGAAAAATAGCAGTTGGAAAGTGGTTAATCCTGGAGAGGAAAGGGAGTAGGTCTGTTGTGGGAGCTCCATATGAAGTCATAGGATAAATAAGTATTGGAGTGTAAACAACAATTACCGCCATTGGAACCTCCTTTGCTAGTAGCAAAATATGATAATTGGTTTTTTGACTCCTTGTAAAAAAGGTGTCAGTTTTGTTGCCAGATAAAAGGGTAAAAAAACAATTAACAACAAGTTACCGATTGTTACAACTGTGAAGAAATATATTTTATTAAATGTGTTACCCATTCTGGCTACAAAATATACACGATTGTCAGTCGTATACTGTTAATATATAGCGCAATTTAAGCGAAGTTACATTTGGTGACAGCGGTTTTCTTTCATGAACTTAGAAGATGTGCCAGGAACAAGAGGAGGCACATCCATCCGAGACATCGAAGAGGAACGAAATGAATGAAGTGATGAAGTTGATGCCTGCTCGTGGACGCCAGCTCACAAGGTCATCTCGGGTACCTCCAATATCTGACTGTGCCAAACCAGACTGGGAAAGATTTAGCCAAAGATTTAAAATAGCAACTCTATGGGAATTGCCGATGTATTTGGATGATGATTCATTCACGGAGTTTTCATTAATTGCAGAAAACAAAAGAAATACATTGACATCTGCATTACATGAAATGACCTTCTTGGTTCTTTCGGTAAAGTCACGTAGAAGGGAAGTAATAAAATAATAAAAATAAAACATAATAAAACAATTCTCACGACGTTTCGGCTACAACGCAAGCAGCCGTCTTCAGGTGAAGAATGAGACACTGCCAAGCTAGGAGCTTATATATAAGCTGAGTTGGAGGTGGAAGAAGAAGAGAGCCTTAACAAAAGAATGTGCATATCAAGAGGAATTTAGCATATTCATGGGAAATGCGTAGGAGGTGGGCGGGGGGGGGTTTTCAAAGTCATATTATAACTGCTACCACAGAGGCAACTTAGTTTGTAGACGCCTACAAAAACTAAGTTGCCTCTGTGGTAGCAGTTACATTGGAGAAACCAAACGACATGTCTCGGACCGCATACGTGAACATAAAGCTGACCTGAAACACGGTAGGACAAACACCTCAGCCGTGGCAGATCACTGTTACAATTCAGTGGGTTCACATGACATTGACTTCTCCAAGACAGAGGTTCTCTGCAAGCCATCTGGCTACCATGAGAGATTCGTTCATGAGGCGATCCACATATACAAACACAGAGACAATTTCAACCGTGAAGATGGATTCTGGCTCAGCAATCATTGGAAGGACGTAATACACCACTTCGGATCTTAACTGATTGTTGTTCACGTTTATGGTGACTTTCAGACCGCAGTCCACTCACTGGCATTAACTGTGTATCTTGTGTTCTCCACAGGGAATGCATTATTTGCTCCGCTGCGGATCTCCTGCCACCGTTTTCCCATTCACATGTTTCATTGCTTCTACATACTTTTAACATGCCCTCCCTTTGTTAATGCTACCCCCCCTCCCTTTGGTGCTGCTGATCCTGCATAATGCATGGGCATAATATGACTTTGAAAACCCCCCCCCCCCGCCCACCTCCTACGCATTTCCCATGAATATGCTAAATTCCTCTTGATATGCACATTCTTTTGTTAAGGCTCTCTTCTTCTTCCACCTCCAACTCAGCTTATATATAAGCTCCTAGCTTGGCAGTGTCTCATTCTTCACCTGAAGACGGCTGCTTGCGTTGTAGCCGAAACGTCGTGAGAATTGTTTTATTATGTTTTATTTTTATTATTTGATTACTTCCCTTCTACGTGACTTTACCGAAAGAACCAAGAAGATGAATCCCTGCAGTCACGAAAGCTTTAAATCGAAAAATACATGAAATGAGTTTACACTACAGAAAATCTCCAACAGCACCGAAATAAAACGACTTCTATATTAAAAAATAAGGGAAAGGATCTCTATCAATCTCTACGTATAAAATAAATTAACATCGTTGGCAAATAAGGCATTCCCATAGTAATCACAAGCTAAAAAGAATATGCAAAAGTACACACAATTGGTTAACCAATAGTTTCAGAAGGATCGCCAAATTCACAACGGGTAGCAGACAATATTGGAAATGTATAAAATTAAAGGGTAATATATCACAAAGTAGAGTCATTGGAAATGATATGGAGAAAGTAGTCAGGAAAAGTAATTGCTGCAGTAGGGCCAAGTGCAGAACAACTAATGTTGTGCACATTACAAATAATACAATTAGGGATTCAGCAACTTGGGGAAAATAATATTTTTTAATCAGCAACCACATGGAATATATTATAAAAGGGAGCAAAATGTAAGGAGAGAAATAACATGTTTTAAAAGTGGTGGAAAAGGTCACATGTTCATTGTGCCCTTCACAAACGGCTCAAACGGGAAACGCCGCGGGGCATTCGTTACCATAGCAACGGACACCCATAATATTGTCAACTATCGTTATAACAGAAGTTCAACCAAATCTAATTTAATACCAAATGATAACAATCTATCATGACATTTTTGTGAGATATTACATGCTAAATTTAAAGAACCACCAACATTAAGAATGTTGAATATAAAAATTAGTTTCACGATAAAGAAAATAACACCATAACACATCAGGTAAAGAATACATATAAGAATAATGCTCTCCATAGACAATTACCAACTACTATTATAAAGAAATAGCATCAAAATAAAATGAATTATAAAACATTTCGATAAAGAAATAATGACTTACAGTTATAATGGAAGACCAGAATAAAATCCAAAGCGTGCAGTAATGTCTTAATGCATCATTCATGATGAACATAAACACATTATTTGCACCTGCTGGGGCCAGCAGATGTGGCCCAGCTTTTGCTGCTGTGGCAGCCGCTTGTGGCAGTTGCCATGGGCCTGCTGCTGCTACTGCTGCTGCTGCTGAGAGTGGTCCAAGTGTCGCTGATTGAGGCGTGGCTGTTGCTGAGGCCAGCAAAGGTGGCCCAGCTTCTGCTGCTGTAACAGCCACTCGTGGCAATTTCCATGGGCCTGCTGCTGCTGAGTGGCCCGAGTCCCGCTGGAGGCGAGGCTGCTGCTGGGGCCAGCAGATGTGGCCCAGCTTCTGCTGCTGTGGCAGCCGCTCGTGGCAGTTGCCATGGGCCTTCTACGGCTGTTGAGAGCGGCACCGAGTCCCGTTGATGGAGGCACTGCTGCTGCTCCTGGGGTCAGCGATGACGGGAATAGTGACCGCCCCTGGTGGATCTGGTGCTGCTCGTGGTGGAGGGAGAGACTCCATGTGGACTCATCTTGGCCGCATGGAGCGGTGGGAGCAGCTTGGCCGTGGTTGCCGATAGGGAGGGCGGTGGGCGCACGAGAGATATAAAAACCAGAAGTACTAAAGAATCGGCCGTTCATGAAAGAACTGATTCGTTAAAATTTATTTCAGTAAAAGTTACCGGGAATAGTAATGAATTGGCTGAATGTGAAACGGTAGACAGTGTATTTAATAATACATCGACTGATTCGCTCGAATTATTTTCAATTAAAAACATCAGAAATATAAATAATTCAACCATTCCTTAAATCTTGACTTAAAGCTTTCGTGACTGCAGGAATTCATACTCTTTGGGTCTTTCGGTGAAATCACGTATACAGAAAAATCCTAAAAAAAATCACGACGTCACAATCGCAACACAAGCAATCGTCTTCAGGTGAAAAAATACAGCAGGCAGACTGCTGAGGCAAGGATATTTTCTTCCTGCCTCAGCAGTCTGCCTGCTGTATTTTTTCACCTGAAGATGATTGCTTGGGTTGTGATCGAGACGTCGTGATTTTTTAAATATTTTTTTGATCTACGTGACTTTACCGAAAGACCCAAAAAGTATGAATTCCTGCAGTCACGAAAGATTTAAGTCAAGATTGTAGCAGTAAATGTAAATAGTTTAGGAATATTAGGATCACTTAAACCGTAGAAATCGGCAAACTCTAAATTTCAGCATGTTTATAAAATTAAGTGTACCATGTATCATACAGATATTTTAGAGCATTTACCTTTGATCATAGATACAGTACACCAACAATTACACCCTTCTCAGAAAAAGATTGTGTTTATTCAACCAACCGAATTATTGACACAGACTAGAAATGTTCAATCTGCAATGCCAAGTACAGTTTGAATAGCACCAAACAGTCAAATGATGTTACCACTACAGGAATGCACCATTTTGGTGACGCCACAAAGGAATAGTTTTGTTGGGACACCAAGATGTGAGGTGGTGGGAAAACATGGGTTCGTAGAGGGAGTTGACATATTTCACCACCGCAGTGCCCCAATTCAGGCTGGCCCTGCCTACGATCCATCTGGGACATTACTCACAAACCGGGACACCGCAATCACGAGCCAAGGTACATTTAACCCAGGAAGCACTCGCAAACAATGCAATGTTATATTCTTGGTTCTTTCGGTAAAGTCATGTAGAAGGGAAATAATAAAATAATAAAAATAAAACATAAAAATTATCACGACGTTTCGGCCACAACGCAAGCAGCCGTCCTCAGGTGAACAACAGAGCTGTCGGAAAGACAGCGTCCTAATGAACACTGCTAAGCTTGGCAGCGTATTTTAAGCTGGATGGGAGGAGGAGAGCGCCTTGACAAAGGAGTTTACATATCAACAGAGGAATTTAGCATGTTGATGACAAATGCAGATATGGGGTTATTCACTCCTTGTGGAATGTGTAGGCGGTGGGGGGTCTCAAAGTCATATTATGCTAGTGTATTATGTAGGATTAGCAGTGATAAAGGAAGGGGAATTTTAATAATAAAGAACTGCAGCAGCCAAACCACCGCGTTACAAGCTAGTGCATTATGTGAAAAACAAAAAAGGAGTTCCTAAAGAACTGCAAATACCCTACTACCATACAATAAACCGATGTAAAAAACGAAATATAAACTACATCAATGTAATAAAAGTACTCAATATACTCTCCAATAAGCGGAGCTATTAAAATTACGGAACTGGGTATACACTACACTATATGGCTACCATATAGTAAACTGATAAAAAAACTAAAATATAAACTACATCAATATAATCAATATACTCAAAATACTCTCCAATAAGCTGAGCTACTAACAATAAGTCATTATACATTACACTTCTATGTTGAAAAAAGTGGCGTTTTTTTCTTAACGTTAGCACCACGGACAGCGATTCGCGTTGTTCAGACGGACGAGTCCATCTATGCTCGGAACGGAGGAGGGGGGAGAGAGGGAGAAACAGCCACGGTGCGCTACTCTGTCCTGTGTTGCGTTACAACTATGCTATAAACTAGACTACTATACATTACAATATTATACCCTACAATCTAAACTACACTGTATAATAATGTATACACAGCACCAACATAAGCTCTAACATTATGCATTATATTAATATGCCTCCAATTAAACACCGTTACTATACACTACCCATTACCTTAGACTATACATTGTAATATTACACTATGTATTATTCTACAAACCCTACTGTATACCACACTGCTGTATATTCACTATACAATTACCATACTATATATTACTTAATATCTTATATTAAACATTACACTTTTATACTATTTATTATTATACAATCTCCTATACACCATACCATTGACCGTCGCGTGAAAGGTTCTAAGAGGAAACAAAAAAATATGTCAATGGGAGAGTGGCAGCTGGAAACTTGCAGTGGAGCAAAGACTCCAATTAATGCGGTTGAATCAGAAATTATTTTGTTGGTTTTTATGACGAGGCTGTTGGTGGGGTCTCTTTTTATTTTTGTATAGCTGCCATCGTTGAGTAGTTCTTGAATTTCGTTGTTATATTCTATTTTATCCATGATGACAGTGGCATTGCCCTTGTCGGCTGAGAGGATGACAATGTCATCCCTCTTTTTTAATTGAGATTATTCAAAACGCTCATCTTTGCTGATGTTGCTAGCTGGCATCTTAGCGTTTTTGAGGGTTGCAGCGATTTCAGATCTTGCTACGTCTGCAGCGATGTGACCCAGGCCCTTGCTAGTGCACTAGCTTGATACGCGGTGGTTTGGCTGCTCCAGTTCTTTGTTATTAAAATTTACTTTCCTTTATTACTAATCCTAGATAATACACGAGCATAATATGACTTTGAGACCCCCCACCACCTGCACATTCCACAAGGAGTGACTAACCCCATACCTGCATGTCATCAACATGCTCAATTCCTCTGTTGATATGTAAACGCAGCTACATATCATTAACATTCTTTTCCTTTATTAACGCTGTTCCTTGCGCCCCCCCGTGGTGCTGTTGATCCTGCATAATGCATGGGCATAATGGGACTTTGAAACCCCTCCGCCCACCTCCTACGCATTGCCCATTGGTATGCTAAATTCCTCTTCATATGCACATTCTTTTGTTAAGGCGCTCCTCCTCGCTACACCTATATAAGCTCCTAGCTTGATAATGTCTCATTCTTCGCCTGAGGACGGCTGCTTGCGTTGTGGCCGAAACGTCGTGAGAATTGTTTTATTATGTTTTATTTTTATTATTTTATTACTTCCCTTCTACGTGACTTTACCGAAAGAACCAAGAAGATAAACTCCTTTGTCAAGGCGCTCTCCTCCTCCCACCCAGCTTAAAATACGCTGCAAAGCTTAGCAGTGTTCATTAGGACACTGTCTTTCCAACAGCTCTGTTCTTCACCTGAGGATGGCTGCTTGCGTTGTGGCCTAAACGTCGTGAGAATTTTTATTGTTTTATTTTTATTATTTTATTATTTCCCTTCTACGTGATTTTACCGAAAGAACCAAGAATATGAATCCCTGCAGTCACGAAAGCTTTAAATCGAAATTCAATGTTATTTTGAGTCATGGGTTTATTTAATTAACTGTATAACAATGGTATATATTAAATTATAACCTTGATTGATCCTCTTAACAGGGTGGCCTTGAGACTTGGCATATGGTAGGCAGGCTTCATCCATTGTCTGCACCACGCCCCCACCCGCTCCCACACCCTGGGTCAGCTGCCCCCTTCCATGTCCTGGAAACTGTGAGCGAGGTCATCCCATGAGGACTGCCGGGATGAAAATCAATATGGAAGGAGCCAGGGTGGGGGTGGCTATGCTATTGGGTTCGTCCCGTGTGTGGTGATTGTAGTGTGTGTGATGTTGTTTGACAGTCTCCTGCCCCCAAATAGACTGTCCACTGCTCATGGTGCCTGGAGCCAGAACCAGTCCACCGGACCTCCTGAATGCCAGAGATCCAGGCAGTACCAGTTCACCTCCCAACAGAGGAGTGGCAGCCTCTCCTCCACGTGGCCACGCACAGTGGTTTACTGCCATTTCTGAAGGAACCCCGAGGGTACAGGTTTCAGTCTGGCTATGCCAATTGTGATGTGGCCATAAGACGTCATAGCAACCTCCCCCCCCCCCGGGGCCTCTGGCACAAGATTAGTTAGAGATTATATTTGTGGTTTAGTGCCAATTAATTGAATGTGGAGGAGTAACCCCATCAGCACCAGAGGAGTAACAACTCGCCAAACATCCCAAAATCATCGACGATCAGCATCCACGATCCCGGGAGCGTTTGCATCGCCAGCTGATTTACCTCCAGTTTCACGAGGGCAGACGCCACGTGCTGCCATCTGCTGGGTAGCCCGAGCCTACGACTGTTTGACAATTTTTTTTATTTCACCGGGTGAAGGCCCACCGAGCCACGTTACTAATGTAAGCTCTTTCTTGTTCGGAAGCGGCCTGGCCACAAACGATAAGCTCAACACAGTGGCTTATCACGCGGAAATGTTATAGCAGCCAAATGCCCTACACGCGTGTTTATAAACTGGAGGGCCCGGAGAAAAAAAATCCACGGGGAGAGAGAGACACCGCAAATTCCAAATATACAGAAGCAGGCGTCAGGATCTGAATCGAACCCACGACCTCCTGCATACCAGGCTAGGTAGTCAACTTCTCCTAGCCACCGTGATGGTGATGAGACACCGCAAACTCCAAATATACAGCAGCAGGCGTCAGGATCTGAATCGAACCCACGACCTCCTGCATACCAGGCTAGGTAGTCAACATCTCCAAGCCACCGTGATGGTGATGAGAGACACCGCAAACTCCAAATATCAGAGGTGGGACAAAGTCATTGTTATGCAAGTCCAAGTCGAGTCGCAAGTCATCAAATTCATGACTCGAGTCTGACTCGAGTCCAAGTCACATGACTCGAGTCCACATCTCATAGGTGGGACAAAGTCATTGTTATGCAAGTCCAAGTCGAGTCGCAAGTCATCAAATTCATGACTCGAGTCTGACTCGAGTCCAAGTCACATGACTCGAGTCCACACCTCTGCCAAATATACAGCAGCAGCAGGCGTCAGGAGTCAGTGATCGAACCCCACAACCTCCTGTATACCTGGCGAGGTAGTTAACATCTCCTAGCCACCGTGATGATGAGACACCACAAACTCCAAATATACAGCAGCAGGCGTCAGGGGTCCGGCATCGAACCCACGACCTCCTGCACACCAGGCGAGGTAGTCAACATCTCCAAGCCACCGTGTGCGAGACGACACCAGGTTAATCCCTGGCAGTGGCAGTCCTGGACTAAGAACCAGGTTCCAACCTGCTTAGCTTCCGAGGAGTGTGCGAAGGATCGCGTGGGGGGCAGGTTTGATCCTCTCAGCCCGAATGGCAATGAGTCGTCGCCGGGACAGGCAGCCCCAGCGGGCATTCGGGTTGATGCGCTTGCCGTGGCCAGTTGCCATCGTCGAGAATTGAACTCATCAGCGAGTCATGCACTACAACAACCACCTCCACCGCAACAACCACCACAAAAACCACAGCAATCACCACAAACTACAACAACCAATACAACAACCACCACAATAATCACCACAACAACAATCACCACACCAACTCCAACCACCACAACAATCACAACAATCAACGCACCAACTACAACAATCACCACACCCACTACAACAATCACCACTCCAACTCCAACCACCACAACAATCACCACACCAACTACAACAACCACCACAACAACAATCACCACACCGACTACAATAACCACAACAATAACCACACCAACTCCAACCACCGCGGGTCGCGCGCTGATGACGTCTCCCGCCCCACGTGACCTCCCCCGCTCCACGTGACCTCCCCCGGCGGTGCCGCGCAGTGCGGGCCCGGGACCCCGCAGGATCGACGGCGTCACAGCGGCGCTCCACGTCTCGTCGACTCCCCGTCTCTCCCCGTGTCTCTCGCTGTATCCTTGTGTCTCCCCGTGTCTCCCGCAGGCTCCCTGTGTCCCCCACAGGCTCCCCGTGTCTCCCCCCCCCCGTCTCTGCCTGGGATCTCCCGGTGTCTCGGCGTCTTTCCGTCTTCTAGACCCTTGTATCCCGCCTGCTCCCCCAGCCCTTCCAAGTCTCCTCCTGGTGTCTTCCTCTGTCTCCGTCTCCTCCTCCCGGTGTCCCTCTCCCCCCCCTCCGCCGTGTCTCCCTCTGTCTCCACCCCCCCCCCCCCCCCCGTGTCCCCCTTCTTTTCCGCGCACCATGAGGTTGGTTCGCGCGCTGCTGCAGAGCGGCGCGGGCAGCATCCCGCGCCACATCGAGCACTACTCCCGCTTCTCGCCCTCGCCACTCTCCATGAAGCAGTTCATGGACTTCGGTGAGAGCGGCCTCCCTCCCCGCTGTGCACCCCACCCGTGCTGCACCCGTGCTGCACCCGTGCTGGACCCGTGCTGCGCCCGTGCTGGACCCGTGCTGCGCCCGTGCTGCACCCCCGCACCCCGATGCACCCGTGTTGGGCCCCTGCTGCGCTCATGCTGTGTTCGTGCTGCGCTCGTGCTGCGCTCGTGCTGCGCTCGTGCTGGACCCGTGCTGGACCCGTGCTATGCTCGTACTGGGCCCGTGCTGGACCCGTGCTGTGCTCGTGCTGTACTCGTGCTGGACCCGTGCTGGACGTTGCTTGCTACAGCCAGATCGGCCTATCACTTCCCCACGCACTCGGACACCCTGCTACCCTTCGTTTTTCCTCTGCCCATAGCTCCCTGCTTGCTCCCTGCTGTTGCCCGCCATGTGGAATGTATGTTAAACATCTTTTGCACCGTACTTGACCAACCGTGCGAATCGGATATGCGGGGAGAGGACAACAAACTAAACCTCAAAAAGCAGTTCTGAAGAAATGAGTCTAGATTATTTGAAAGTGCGTAGCTCCAGTGGCTTCCTAATATCGGAAGGAAGAGCGTTCCAGACGGCCGCAGAAGCGCATCTGAAAGCGCTGTCAGTTCGCCAGCATCGGATCAAGAAGCAAAGCCTGGCTGCTGATGAGACACTGGATGTCAAATGTGGCCCACACAGTTTGCCTCTATGAAACCTAATCAATTAGCCAGACTAGACACGGATACCTGTACCACCTAAGGTCGCAGAGCGTTTTTATGGCACCGATGTATTTGTCTGGGTAATGAGAGAGGATTCTTTTGATAACAAACTTTTTCAAATGGTTATCACAGAATTCACTGATTTTGGCCATTATCAAGAAATTGGAACTTCCACAGTGATGCCAACTCAGGTGGCGATCTCTGTGTATGCGCTGGGTTCATTAGACTGATTTCGCATTAACCACGAATAGCAAGGATCGTGTTTGAATTGCCACTAGATGTGACAGCACTGTTGGTCTGGCTTTACATGAACACTTCGTTGCTGCAGTCATATCATTTCTCATGCATGTTTATTTTAGGTATCTCTGTGTGCGGCCAGTTTTGTTTACTTAAAACACGCGCGCTTGTGTGTGTGTGCTTATATATTGTTGTTATATGTGAGTTGGCCCAGTCGCCCGGAGGTTAGCGCCTAGCTGGCAAAGGCCACTGATTAAACCGGCTTCTCGAGTCGAGTGGGTTTATGGTTCCAGCCCGGTCACCAATGACTGCACCAAAAGACCTTCACATTACATTTGGTTACACAGTTAATTTGGCTGAATACCAGCTCGGATAATAAATATCTGTTGGTATGATTGTCAAGCAATGAATATTACACTATAGCAGGGTAGGTGGGAGCATGCTGTCCCCTAGTGTGAAAAATATGTCACTGGAAGGGGTCTCAGAAGTAGTTCTGTAACACCTGCTTCCACGGACCATTCTCCAACATGATGGTTTGCACAGCTCTGCGAGATTTACAATTTGGATTCTTCTTCATGGGACATCGCGTCGGCAACACAATTGGGGTAAAGCTGGGGTAGCAGGGAAAGAAAGCAATCGCATGTTTTGTGTGTGCGTGGTCATCATCATCATCACCACGCTCCATGGGCAGATTGCCCCCGTAGGTGTACACTGCACATGTCATTTGTTTCCACTTTCCTCTCTGTCTTGTGCCACGATGCTCAAGCAGTGCCACGTCTTTCTGGCACCAATCTCTTATGATGTCGTCGTCAAGCCCAATTCTCTGTTAGGTCTTTCTCTCTTTCCGGTACCTTGAATTTGTTCCAAACAACAACAGCAACACTTTTAATTTGCCTGTTATTGTCCACCCCGCGTGTTGACAGGCTCGGAGAATGCATGTGAGAAAACGTCTTTCACGTTCCTGCGCCATGAGCTCCCGGTGCGACTCTGCAACATCATGAAGGAGATTAATTTGCTCCCAGACAAACTCCTGCAGACGCCGTCCGTACGCCTCGTTCAGAGCTGGTGAGTGGCGTCTGCCCCGTGCCCGGAGCGTCACGGTCAGGCCAAGGTCTCTCCGTGTGAAACCTAAGATGGGCGCAACACTGCGCGATCCTCCCTCGCAGCACCCGAGAAACCCAACTGCGCTGAGATGCGAAAACCGATGCCAAGTTCATTATGCGTGCGGTCAGCCGATCGGGCGCTCGTTTTTGTTGTTGTAATTGCTGGAAAATCTTGCGGCCAGCGTTAGGGGACGTGCAGATCGTGGAGTCGGACAGTGGGCACAGTGTTGTCTTGGGTTTCATCTGTGTGCGGTGCGAAGCGATGACAGGCGACGTGTCATATGTGTGTGTGCCAGCTGTGTGTGAGAGAGAGAACGGTAACTTGTGCGATAGGAAAAGATGGCTATTTTAAGCAGCAGGCGTTGCCGCTTATAGTACATGTCGAGGAAGCATTCATATTGTCACTGATTCATTGACGTTACACATATCGTTTATTTTATGTAAATATGACGGCTTTTAAATCACACGTTCATGTGGTTTTTGCAGTGGCAAAGGTGAATATGGAATGGGAAAAGTTACAATATAATTTATTGATGAAAAACAAACCCGCATCATTGTCACCCATGATCTATCTACTGCTGGATAAAAGCCTCCCAAAGTTTTCACAAAAAAAAATGTTTAGACCTGCATTTTGTGAGTTTGTTGTCATTCCCCCGCATGTCCGATTGGCACGTTTGGCTACATACGGTGCGAAAGAAGTTCAACATACATAGATACCATCTCCATGCAACGATCTATCTCCCTCCCGCAAAATTCTGCTTTTCTAAAAATATGATGAAACTCACTTTGAAGAATCACAGAACCATCAGCCTCCTATCGCACACGGATGAATGCTTCACGAAGATCATTGGAGGTGGAGCGTTCTGTTGCGGCGCTAGGGATAAAGTCAGCCGTGCGTTCTTCCGCGTTAAAATGTTGATCCCGAGCTAGAGGTCAGCTCGCCCGTCGATGACCCTCTGTGTGCTCGATTTCCGTCCGATTTGAACACCGCTTTATCTTGCAGGTACAACCAGAGCCTGTTGGACATGCTCGACTACGAACGCAAGGACCCTGAGGAAGACACAACTGTCAACACGTGTGTGAGAACACTGGACCGTCTGGATCCACACTGGTTTCCCCGGGCCCTGTTAAGGTCCAAGGGCAGTTACCCTTCTGTTTTCCTGTCCTATAGTGGCCCCCTGTTTGTCCCGATACAGTGTACTTACCCACCCATTCTGCACAGACCCTTGAGGTGAGGTTGTATAAAATATAAATGACAGTCTGTTCTTCCTATAACGCCGCTTCTTGTTTTCATGAAGCGAATTGGATATATAACGCGGTGAATGTATGAGGGAACACATTTTTTAGAACGCGGATGCGAATCGGATATGACGCGATCGAGTGGACAGAACTACGTCACAGCGCGAGTACGATTAAGCGGTTGCAACGGCTGCCTCGGCGTAGCATCGCACAAGGCATTGGGATGCTACTGGATGCTTCTAGAGGCTACCCACGCGCCTCAGTCTTCGTTCAGCTTGCGTACGCATCGCACGTGTTATCGCGAACTGTGCTTTACTCTATATGATATATTATTTATTATGACGAGGTTTTTCCAGAACGTGGTGTTCCTCATGAACGCAACTACCGCCGCGTTATCGTATAACACGACTACTGTATATTGTTACATCCAAAAGCGTCACGCTTAATATCACACCAAGTACCACAGGCGTCATTGAGATGGCTACGTTTAAGGTGTGCCCTTGTTTAAACGCCCTTTGTTGCTTGAGCTAATAGGAGTAGGGTTGGCTTTCCCCAGGTGTGACTTTTTCCAGCACATGTGTTCTAAGAGGTGCTAGTGTCTACAGTACAGTTGCAAGAGCGCTGTAGTGTGTACCATTAATTATATCTGTAATGTATCCCATTTGGGATGCTTTTCGGTAAACTCTCAATACGTGACGGCACGGAATGCGATCTGCAACGATCGCAATTCAGCCTTTTCTGATTGCTTCATCGTGCTCGTGGTTTGTTTTTCCGAGTGCTGTGCAGCTGCACGTCTGGACATCATAACCACGTGTTGTTTCTCTCCCCCTGTGATCGCACCAGTTTTGTGGAAACGCTGATCAAGATCCGGAACCGGCATAACGACGTGGTGCCCACAATGGCCCAGGGCGTGATTGAGTACAAGGACGCCTACGGCGTGGATCCCGTGTCCAGCTCCAACGTTCAGTACTTCCTCGACCGCTTCTACATGAGCCGTATCTCCATCCGCATGCTCATCAACCAACACAGTGAGCGCTGTCTGAAAGCATGGCCACAGCTTTGTGTGTGTTGGCACCACGGTGGCTATGAGATGTTAACTACCTCGCCTGGTATACAGGAGGTCGTGGGTTCGATCCCTACCCTGATGCCTGCTGTATGTTTGGAGTTTGCGTCTCTCATCATCATCACCACGGTGGCTAGGAGATGTTAACTACCTCGCCTGGTATACAGGAGGTCGTGGGTTCGATCCCGACCCTGACGCCTGCGTTATATTTGGAGTTTGCATTTTCTTCCGGTGGTCGCGTGGATTTTTGCCCGGGTCCTCCAGTTTTCCTTCCACATTTAGGAACATGCGTTTTGGAGTATTTGGCTGGGATAAATTTCCACACGATCTTCTTTCGTATGGCTGATATAGATGCAGAGTAACAGCTATCATTTGTGACCAAATCGCTTCTGAAAAAGAGGTATTTATCTCAGTTGGCCTTGCTTGGTAAATTTTTAAATAAAAATAGTGCGTGCGTGTGTGTAGCTATAGCGGTGGAAAAGCGGGTCGCGCACTGCACTACGAACCCGCTCGCGGTCAAAACCAGTGACGATTATCTGAAGCGATCCTGGGCCTCCCCTAGGTCGCCTCGGCCTCAAATGAGTACCTGGTGCGGTGTGTCAACATCGCCACGAGGGAGACAGGTGGCCGAGCGTGGTGCTAGCCACCCACCCCCTCGTGTGCCGTGCCGGCCTCCATAGGTGCTCGCTAACAGCACTTGCTCCCACAGTCTGTTCAGGCTATAAGGGAGTCTTTGTCTTTGTAGCTGGAGCTGTTGTATGTATGTTGTAAGTATATCTACGGAACCGGAGAACACCAATCGGCGAGCAGCACAAAGGGAATGCGAGTATCAAAGTATTAATAGCTCGCGTTGAGCAGTTCTATCTTTGAGACCTTTTTGCCATAACTGCTCTACCCGAGTAATTCATACTTTGATATTTGCATTGTCTTTGTGCTGTTCGCCATCTGCGTTCTCTGGTCTGATACTGGTGAGACGAGGCCATAATAAAAACTGTCTCTGGTGTAGGTCAATCAGTTTCAAAGACAATGTATATATTATCAGAGCGTGTTTGAATGTTTTGCCACAAGTACGTGTGGTTAATGCAGACTTGATGCCTTGCAATAGGTATCTATTTGATGTTTGAACATCTTAACATCTGTTTTATTTCCAGAAAGGGTAAAGCCTATCTTTACGTTGTATGTTGAACTTTTTTCGTACCATACGTAGCCAACTGCACTAATCGGAGGTCATGCTATCATGACGTTGGTCTCCGCCCCGTCACTGTAAGAGTTTATGGATTGGCTGCTGCTGGCAGTACTACTATCGTTTAGGAAAATCACATTCTAACTATTAATTATACAAACTATTTAATATTTTACCAGCTAAGGCCCACTGACCTGTATAACTGTTTTTCAGAAGCGACCTGGCTAGAAATGATAGCTCAACAAAGTGACTTATCAATTGGAAATTTATAGTAACCAAATAACTCTTAGATGCATCTTTCTAAATGTCGAGGGAAAAACCGAAGGAACCCGGAGCCAAATCCACGCAGTCACGGGGAGAATATACAAACTTCAAACATACACGCGTTAGGGTTGGGATCGAACCCACGACCTCCCGTAGACCAGGTGAGGAAGTTATCGCCACCTTGGCGCCCAATTCATTCCTGTGGCGGTGACATGGCCCAGCGGCAGCGCATTCGCTGCTTGTTGCAGAGAGAGGTTCGCGGATGATATCCTGGAAGACGCCACTGATTCATACTGCGGGCCTGTTAACCACAAACGATCTGCCGCCTGCTTCACAGTGGACTTTAAAGATCCCGTGATGCCACTCGGAGAAGAGTCGGCCATTGTGTACTGGCGTCGCGGTCCAGATTTGCCAAATTAGAAAAATTACCCGCAAGCTACTAAGCTGGGAACCGCATGGCAGTCATTGCCTCCCACTGTGGAAACTTAACAGGACCCTCCTGAAAAAGAGTCTTTAGACCGAAGTAATGCTTTCCAGGGTAAATTAGTGTAGTAATCCTTCGTGATCAAGGTTTTTGGGTTATATCGCGTAAGTATAAATGTATCGTAATCCTCCACCACCCGACAGCCAATTAGTAAGGGATTTGTCATGTAAACAATGCGCCAGTTAGTTACTACTTCAGCCACCGGTGTGTTGGAAAGTAAATCCACAACATTTAAAATTTGAGTACGACATTTGGCTGGTAATTACATCCAGCATCATCGGGCGATTTGCTAGAATGGTGAAGCAGTCTACCTGCTTCTGGTCTTAAATCGAGCAAGATGACATCATCACTGTGAACCCATCAGTAATAATAATAAATACCCTGGATAGCCAGGTAAGAGGGCCTTGATACTAAAGTCTCTTTTTCAAAGGTGACCTGGGTTAGAAGTCGCACGGAAAATGTAACAGCAGCACCACACAAGTACAGTGCAAAAACAGTAAAAGCTTTTAGTTTTCACAACACAGTGATTCCGGCAAGAATATTGGAAAATAAAATCTATTTTAGTCCGGACCAGGTAGGCGTTCGAAAAACACATTTCTGAAACAGTTACATTCTTATTCCTCAATAAATGCCTCAAATGGGGCTTTAACAACGCGATGGCATTCCTTCAAACGTAAAAAAAAAGACTCGAGAAAGCATCGCAATATTCATGAAAGTTTACTCAGTGGCTGAATGGTGGCTCAGTTTGAAGTGGCAGCACGCGACTTGGTTTACAGCCGCGACGTAACCTGGGGCACGCGTTCAGAACCGACGTTGACCCCCAGGGTTGGTCACCGTCAACCCTCGGGTAGTTTTTGCCGGCCACCCCTGTACTTGGGAAAAACAATTTAAGTCAGCCTGACTCTGCTTGCGAGACACCGAATGTCAAAACGGTTCCAGAGTTTGCTTGTGTTGAACCAATTTCAGATGAAAATATTCACTCCCGGAAGGCCGTACGGTGGCTGACGGTTGGGAGGGAGGCGAATAGCCCGCTCGTTCGTTTTGTTACTCTCAGCGTTGCCAGAAAATGGCAAATTTGTTCAACAGCCAGTTGTGTTGGTGAGTCGTGAATGCGATCGAAAGAGTTGTGCAATGAGCGGTAGTGGTGCAATGGGGAGTTCCGAGGACCACTTCCCATGACCTCGCAGACTACCAGCAGTATGTAGATCCCTGGCTGGGAACCATTGACCTAGGAGATGCATGTTGTGGACAAATACAGCCGAGGTGGTGATGATTAACCGTGCACTCTAAGCGGTGATGATTAACTCTGCACTCTAAGAGATGATGATGATGATGGTGATTAGCTATAGAGCCTAAGCGGTGATTATTAACTATTCTCCAGCGCTGCTGTTTGGAGGAGGAGTGAACCCCGCTCACCCCAAGCACATCGGCAGCATCGACCCGAACTGCGACGTGGTTGGCGTCATCAAAGGTGAGCACTCAACAGCAGCCACCAATGCCGCGGAATGTGCGACGAATACACACCGTCATTCATGGCAACAGTTACTGATGATGTCAGGGCAGCGCAAGCTGTGTTGTCAAGAGTGTATTTGAAATCTGTTCTCATTCCCAATCGATTGTGATGGTTTAAAAATACGAGAAGTGTTGCATGGCCTCGACGATGTGCTTTGAGTGAGTCTGTGTGAGTGTATGAATGAGTGTGAGTGTGTGTGCGAGAGTCAGTGAATAAGTGTGTGTGCTAGTCAGTGAATAAGTGTGTGAGTGTGTGTGCAAGTCAGTGAATGAGTGTGTGAGTGAGTCAGTGTGAGTCAGTGAATGAGTGTGTGAGTGTGTGTGGGAGTGTAGGTGCTTGCTAACAGCACTCGCCCCAGCGGTCTGTGCAGGTTATATGGGGGATCTATGTCTTTGTGTGAGTGTGTGTCAGGGGTAGTGCAGCCACTCCGCTACGAACCCGGCTCCCCGAGTTCGATTCCTGCTCATAACCACCAACACCAGTGACGATTATCTGAACTGGTCCTTGGCCTCCCCTAGGTCAATTCAGCCTCAAATGAGTACCTGGTGTGGTGTGTAAGCATCGCCACTAGGGAGACAAAGGTGGTCGGGCGTGGTGTTGGCCACCCACCCCCTCGTGTGCCGTGCCGGCCTTCATAGGTGCTCACTAACAGCACTTGTCCCAACAGTTAAGACTATACAGGGGATCTTTATCTTTTATCTTTGCTTTTTGTGGGTGTGTGAGTGTGCCCACATTACGCAAACACTTGCTATCACTGCCCAGTGGAGTGTTTGTTGAAATGCCAAACTGTAACCTTTGGAGGACTTTGATGGAGAATGACAAGGGGTAATGTGATGTCATTTGTAGTTTGTATCCCCAACAGGTTTTAAGGGTTGGCCATTTCGTGTAAATCCCACAAATACATTTATCAGCACCAAGTGAGATACAAGAGATGAAAGTGGGCAAACAAACTGAAGTTAATTCTCAACTGTTCTCAGATATTCTGTCACCGTTTCAAATAATATCACCTTCTGCAGATGCCTTTGAGAATGCCAAGATGCTCTGTGACCAGTATTACTTGGCGTCCCCTGAACTGGAAATCACCGAGTGCAATGGTATGTCCTGCGGCCACTCATCACCTCCGGTAATGTTTACACTATTTTTTATTTGATCAACGAAATATGTTTTTCTTTTTTAAGTGACCTGGCTATTACAAATTAGAGCTCTACGAAGTGGCTTATCGTGTGGAAATCTATAGCAGCAGCCAACTACTCTCGACGCGTGATGTTGATTCTAAATGTGGAGGGAAAAACTGGGGAGGACCTGGAGAGACATCCACGAAACCACGGGGAGAACATGCAGATTTAAAATATACAGCAGGCGTCAGGGTAGGGATCGAATCCACGGTGGTGAGATGTTAACTCCCTCGTCCACCGTACATAGCCAACCGCGCTAATCAGAGGTGCAGTGGAAGGACAACAAACTAAACATTAAAAGCAGTCCTCAAGAAATGAGTTTTCAATCGAGATTAAAAATTGCATAGCTCCAGTGGCTTCCTAATATCGGAAGGAAGAGCCTTCCAGACGGCCGCAGAAGCGCATTTGAAAGCGCACGATGCGGTGACCATCTTTGTTCGATGGCTTAGCCAAAAGCCGCTGCTCCTTGATGAGATCAGCAAGGTATTCTGGTTCATTTTGTGGCAAGCGCCTTGTGTGTAATGAGTGCGGCCTCATAATAATGCATTCGTTCAGGACCCATAAGCCAATGCAGCTCGGTGAGCACTGGACGGACGCGTACTTTTGTGTGGCACCAACTTGTAAGCGCCTGGGTTCACGTATTTCACAATTCGGCAAGCTAACTGGAAACACGCTTGGCTCGGATTGTTGTGCACTTGACACCATTGCGCAACAAATGCCACCGATAGCAAAACAACTGTAAATCGTAGCGGTCTGCCTCAAATCGGCGAACCGCGTGCATGTCCGTACGTATGCACGCTGAACTTCTTTCGCACCGTACGTAGCGGACCGTGCGAATCGGAGGTGCTAATCCGTGTGCAACCCTCGAGCGTTACCCGCTGGGTGGATGGCACGCTGTGTGCAGGGCGTTGACGCGAGTGCGTGCCTGCGTGCGTGCGTGTCTGCGTGCGTGCCTGCGTGCGTTCGTGCCTGCGTGCGTGCATGCCTGTGTGCGTGCGTGTGTGCCTGCGTGCCTGCGTGCGTGCCTGCATGCCTGCGTGCGTGCCTGCGTGCGTGTGTTTCCAGCCCAGACGCCAAAACAGGCCATCTACGTGGTGAATGTGCCTTCCCACCTGTACCACATGCTGTTTGAACTTTTCAAGGTGAGGCTGCTGCTGCTGCTGTGACTCTGTCTCTCTTAGAATGTCCAGGTGATTTCTTTGAAACCGGAGTGACACTGGGTTGGCTGTGCCCGTGAACTGTCCTGGGCTCACGTTCGTCTCCTGTTGTCTACGCGTGCGCCGTGTGTTGTGCATCGTGCGCGTGTTGTGTATGTATGTTGAACTACTTTCGCACTGTACGTAGCCAACCTTGCTAATGGGAGGTGCGGGGGAAAGACAACAACCTAAGCTGGCTGCAGTGCGTGTGCCTGATGCCGAGTACAAGCTCTGGGTATGTGGTGGGGAGCGGTGGTGTAGCGGTTAGTGCGCTGCGCTACGAAACCGGCGACCCGAGTTCAATTCCTGCTCATGACCAGTAGTAGTGGTGAATATTCTAACCAGTCCTGTGCCTCCCATAGGTCCACTCAGCCTCAAATGAGTACCCGGTGCGATGTGTAAACGTCGTCACTCGGGAGACAAAGGTGGCCGGGCGTGGTGCTGGCCAACCACCCCCTCGTGTGCCGTGCCGGCCTTCATAGGTGCTACTCGCTAACAGCACTTGCCCGAACAGTCTGTTACAGGCTACACGGGTGATCTTTGTCTTTTGTAAAAGCCGTGTATATGCCCCGCATGTGCTGTGTGTGTGCTGCGTACATGTTAAGTGCCGTGCGTGCTCTGTGTGCCGTGGCAGAACGCGATGCGTGCCACGGTGGAGCACCACCCGGCCGAAACGTTGGTGTACCCCCCCATCGAGGTGCTGGTGGCGCTGGGCAAGGAGGACCTCACCATACGGGTACTCGCCGCGACAACTCCTGCGATGCATCTTAAGTCTTGCCGCCGCCCCTCTCCTCTCCCCCCCCCCCCACCATAGCAATGTGGAATTTCCACCGTTGGCTCAGAGCCACAAATTGTCGATGAGCCCCACCTCGGGCCGCATTCTATTCCTAGCCCGTTGGAGGCGCGCAGTTATTATTACCTCCTCTGCAAGGCTGTCCGGGGACTGTCGAGGTGTTTTCACGAATTGGCCTTGTTCGGCCGAGAGGCGATCCGAGGGCAACAGCGGATTTTACGAACCCCGAGCGGCCCCGCGGCGAATGTGCAAGGCAACGGGACGGCATTGGGGAGGGCGGGGGGGGCTCTCGAGCGGCGGCGGCGGGCAACCCGGACGAGTGGGCGGGTCGGCACGTGCGGCCCTCCTTCGTCTCAGCGGCCCGCGGAGCTTTGACGGCGCGCTCATCGTGACCCCCACGCGTCACCCTAGACCCAGGGGTCGGCAAGCCGCGTGCGGCTCTGGCAGGGCCGCGCTTGGTGACATTATTTACGAAAGGGCCGCCGTCTCTCGTTCGCATCGCGTTGCGGAAATCTTGAAGTATTGAGTTGTGGGACCGAATTTGACAAAAAGCGGCTGCTCTTGCCGCTGTTGTTTTTGTTGCTGAGCCCCTGCCTCCTGGCCACCGCGAGAGACTCCATGGGACGCATGCCACCCGCGGGCTGCCGGTTGCCCAGCACTGCTCTAGAAGAACACCCCTTATAGAGGGTGTTTTTGGTCTACTCTTCCACGTTGACCAGACGTTTTTGATGAGGTGTACTCAAACTCTACATCCGCTCCCCACTCCCCCCACCCATGCGCGACCTGCCGATCGATGGTTAAAGACTCGTTTAGTCTGCTGAGTGGCACGAGCATCGTGGGTTGTGGAATCGTCACCGCCGCATCGGAAGATGGAATCGAACTGCCGACCTCTGGGTTGTGCTGACAGTTGCACCGCAGCGGCACCGATACAGTAAATACTCCGATTGATTCACGGCACGAATGCTCGCAATGTTGGCAGAACCTGATTGCCGTTAAATGTTACAGCCCCTCCGGCGTATTGCAGTTGTGGGGTGTGGAATGACCTCCATTGCCCTGGGTTGACAGGTCCACGCAGGCCACCTGATGCCACCCCGCCCGCGTTTGCCGTGAATAAATACATTAGAATACACCGCCGGATGTTGCTGCTATACACTGCAGGTCCTGCAGTGTGCAGTGTGACTCACCGAGTCTCAAGACTCTCCTTCTGGTGGGTCCTGCTAAGTTTTCGCGATAGTTGCTAAGGGTTTCCAAATGAAGTAATTTGTAAATCTTTTTTTTTACTTGACAAATTTAGATCACGCCATTCTCCCTCCCTCCCTTCCTGAAAATACGCCACGGCATCTCTAACGTCCCCTGTGAAGCACACTGCGAGTATTGTATGCTTAATACACCCGTAGCATTAACCACGGTGGCCTGGCAGATTGGAACGGTGAACCTCTGCAATAGGGGGCGAATGCGCTGCCTTCATACGTACGTATATGTACGTTGAACTTCTTCCACATCGTACGTAGCCGACCGTGCTGATCGGAGGTGCGGCCTCGTAACAGCCCCCGAACTATGGATAGATGACCATTACCTGTGTACCGGTTAAGAACTAATTCAGACCAAGTTTCAGGTGTACTTTGTTTAACCGGGCGGTGAGAGCTTGAGGGAGCAGCGTCATCTCATTTGCAAGAGTGACCTGGGGCGTTCGACTGCCAGTCGGAGGCGGTGATTGCTGTGTACAATGTCCAATCAAGAAAGGCACAATCCTACGACCATCAGTCTCGATATCAAACTAACGTTTCTCTATTTACTACAAATCACATGCGTGTGTTTGTTTCGCCAACTACATCTGTATGAAATGTACATCTTTTGTTGCAAACAAAAAATGGCCAGACAAAATTCCTACTTCCCATATCTGACCTTTTCACGTCAAAAATAACGGCATTTGTTTAAACATCTCTTTAGCCACAGGGCCTTATGATTTACTTTTCATCAGCGTTGGTTCAACACGAGCCCAACTCTGCACTGGTTTTGACATTCAGTGTCTCCTTGGCTTGAACCGAACGCTGGCGAGCGGCCCAGTGTGTACACAGCAATGCAGCCGCCCGTCAGCCGTGAGTCCTCGTCTGCCACGAAGCTATACAGCGCGTGACGATGCCAAGTGACGAGAGGAGATGTTTTGACGGTGTCACCGCCCCAGTGGCCTGGCTTCGTCACCGTTGCCGTGTGCCGTGTGCCCTGACAGATGAGCGACAAGGGAGGTGGGGTGCCCCTCCGAAAAATCGATCGGCTGTTTAACTACATGTACTCCACGGCGCCCCGACCACGCATGGACACCTCCCGTGCTGCCCCCCTGGTACGGAAGCCGAGCGGCGGGCGCCATAACCCGGTCACGTGATCTGGCGGTTGCCGCAAATGACAAAGCGCTACTTGGTGCGTTCATCAGGAGCGCTGCACTAAACAGAATATCATAAAGTGTGATCGGTGATGTTTCGGGGCAATGGCAGTTCTTCATCGCGCTTGCATCACGCGCTTTCAGAGGCACTTATGTGGCCGTCTGGAAAGCTCTTCCGATATTAGGAAGCCTCTGGAGCTATGCACTTTAACCTTGAGATTTAAAACTAATTTCTTTAAAGCTGCCGTTTGTCTTTAGTTTGTTGTCCTTCCCCCGTACCTCCGATTATCACGGTTGGCTACATACAGTGCAAAAGAAGTTAAACATACATACAGAAGTACTTACAAAAAGGCTATAAAGATGGAGTGAACAACAGTTGGAGATTACATCGGGCTCTGATAATAATAATTAATATCTTAAGGATGTTTCAAGATGACCAGTACTTCATTGGTATGTGCATAGTTATTCATGAGTGGATACTAGGTAACAGACGAAACTCATAACACATCAAACATTTATATAATGCACAATTAATTTGCATTCAAAGTAAAATCACCAACATTTGCCGACTCATTGCATCCTGGGTAACCGGTCTCCATTCAGTCTTTTTCCGTACAGAGACCCCTTGTCTCCTGCCACACGAGCGTGGCCAATTACAAAGCACGAACAAACTTGCACACACATTCCAGGCTAATTCAGGCCCCCCTACAGTGATTGTGACCCGTGGCAGCTTCTGCCGTGCTGCAGCGGGGCTGAGAGATATTCACGGAACACAGATCCCCAGCGTGCTGCAGGGCAGTGGCTTTTTTTTTGTGTGCGTGGCGTTCAGGCTGGCTTTGGATATGGGCTGCCTCTCTCCCGGCTCTACGCTCGCTACTTCCAGGGGGACATTCATCTGTACTCCATGGAGGGGCACGGCACCTCCGCCCTCGTCTACCTGAAGGTGAGCTGGCTGCTCTGAGATCGGTGGGGGAGCTGCGATGGACTAAGAGGCCGCCGTTACCGGGACTACGCGACGTCGTCGTGTGGAGACTTGGCAGCATTTTACGGCGTTGAGTTTTTTGAGATCCGGCCAAGAGCTCGGGGTGCCGCGATGGCGAGATGTTAACAACCTCGCCTGGTGTACAGGAGGTCGTGCGTTCGACCCTGACGCCTGTTGTATATTTTCAGTTTGAGTGTCTCTCTCCCCGTGGTCGCGTGGAGTTTTCTCCGGATCCTCCGGATTTTCTCTCCACATTTAGAAACATGGGTTGGAAATTGGCTGCTATAAATCTCCACATGATAAGCCACTTCATTGGGCTATCATTTGTGGCCAGGTCGCTTCTGAAAAAGAGTGTGGTGGCGTGTGGTCTGTCACCTAAAAATCAACGGAAGGGATCGCTGTTAATGGAAAACAAAATAATCATAAGCAGAATTAAATATTCTCCACAACAACACAAATTATTACTGTGAGTTGTGTATTGTGTAGTTTTGTGTTGAACTAGCACCCGTGTCTAACAAGGTCCTTGCCTTTTAACACCAACATTGGTTCAGGCAAGCCTGACTGCTAATGAGACAATTAATGTCAAAACCGGCCCATCATTTGCTTGTTCGCGTTGACCTTCATAGATGCTCGCTAACGGCACTTGCCCCAAAAGTCTGTAAAGTCTATATGGGGGATCTTTCTTGTATCATTTGTTTGTGTATCGATAGTTACATTTTTATGTGCAATTTCATTGAGGGACTGCGTGTCGTCTTGATGTGGTCTGGGACTGTTGTTGTTGCTGCTTTTGCTGCCTTGCCTGAACTTACATTTGGTGTTGACGGATCAGCAGGAATGTACATGCTGATGAAATGTGTCCTGTACGTTATTTATTTACCTTTAGTGACTTGTTTACCTTTTCTCTTACTTTGCACCCCTGTCGTCTCTTTGTACTTTTGCTGTTGGAACTTGCTGACCCGTCCCGACTGGATATCCGCGGGGAAAAAAGCTTCATAACTCATCGGATTTCTCCTCCTCCTCCTGTCTAAATAAAGATGCTGATCGTGTTGAAGCAGTGCCGCCGAAAAAAGATGCACTCCCACCGAGGCCGCAGTGCCGCCGTGCGACGGAAAGAGGCGTCGTTGTCCACCCACTTGCTTCTCTGGACATGAACTGCTGGACATCTGTGGAAAAAGAGCTTTACGGCTCGTCGGATTCCTCCAGTATAAATAATCATTCCTATTCTGTCTTAACGCGTGCGGTCATCGCCTCGCGGTGCCGCGCTGCGGTCGCGATCCGTATCCCCGGCGGGTGCTTCGTCCGATGGATGCGGTGAAGCGGAGGGCGGCCGGTCTGTGCGTGTGTGCGCAGGCGCTGTCGAGCGAGTCGGTGGAGCGGCTGCCCGTCTACAACAAGTCGGCGTGGCGCCACTACCACGAGGCGCACGAGGCCGACGACTGGTGCGTGCCGAGCAGCGAGCCGCGCAACATGGCCACCTACAAGCCGCGCTAGGGGCCGTCGGGCGCCCCGCCGCCCGGCACCGCTCGCCCGAGCCGTGTGCCCCTTCGGCGTGCGGTCAACTGTGCGGTCATCTCCTGAACTCGCCCGCACCCAGCGACATGGCACCCTCTCCCCCCCACGCCTACCCCCACAGCGCGCGCAATGGTTGCCAGCGCGTGCGATCCTGCGGTGGTGTGGGTGCGCCGATTTCACTCCGAAAGGTCACGGAGTAATAATATATTTTGGTGTGAGTCTGTGTGAATATAGAACTGTAAATAGTACAGAACTCTATAGAGTATAGTATCAAAACGTGTAAGGACAAGATCCCAGCATTTCCTTTTCAACGTGAAATGATCACGTACGTCCACGCACTCATTTCATTAATTTCGAAGGGGGTCCCGGTTTCTCACTCGTGCACTCCCTTAGGGTGCTCGTCGCTCCCCGCGTCCGTGCTGCAGATGCGGTAAGAGGTGGAGAGAGAGGACCTGTGGTCATTTTTTCAGGAGGAGTGTCCGGATGGCCACGCGAGTTCCATTCTTCGCGAAATATTCACTCGACGATTAAAAGAAAAAATTATGATTCAGGCAATGCGCGGACCCCGTCACATCGCGTCGTCGTTGCGACACACGTAATACACACGTAATACACACGTAATATACACGTAATACACTCGTAATATACGCGTAATACACGCGTAATACACACGTGATACACACGTGATACACACGTAATACACACGTGATACACACGTGATACACACCGTCAACATAAACTAAACAGATCCTTGACAATTTTTTATTCGGCAGAATCTGTTTAGCTCGCCAATCTGCAGAATGTGTTTATATCTCGAATCTGCAGAATGTGTTTAGCTCCCGAAGCTACAGAATCTGTTTCTCTAAAATCTGCAGAATCTGTTTCTCGAATCTGGAGAATCGATTTCTCTAGAATCTCGTCTCCGGACACCAACTTCAGACGGGTTGTGCTTCGTCTTACAAACGTCGAGTTTGAGGCAGAACCGGGGAGGGATTTTTAGACATCGGAAGATGGAACCGTAATGGCGACCTCTGGACGGTCACAGTGCACTGCATCACACTGAACATGTAGCTTTACTTCGTTACAATTTAACCAGTTTATTTTAAGAATATGAAAATATATATATATGTGCACACACGTAAGATTTTGGTTTTCATCCAACCATTTCAAATATTGTAAAGATGAAAAGTTTTTTAAGTATTACTGATAAGCTGTCGCGTGATGTGTTCTCAACTGTCGCGTTGCAGTTGAAACCGCGGCTGACCCCCTTGCCACTTTGTACATCTCGATGGCGTTAGGTTAAAACCTTGTGGTTGGGTCATAAGCAATTTTAATCTGGCGAAAACAACGTATAGAACTGGGTTGCTCTTCATGGGACCTCCCTTGCCAGTTGGTCTAACACTGTTTGAGACTAAGCTCTTCAGAAAGCTGTCTCTGGTGTGGACCAATCCGTTTGCATATACTACCGGAGCATGCTTTTTGTTTGCATGTTCACCACAAGTCTATGTGTTTGGTGTTTTAACATCGTAACACACCTGTTTTATTGCCAGAAAGGATAAAACCTATTCTCATGTGTTGCTCTCATTTTAATCGGAGTCACGAATTATTGCGGCGGTTTACCTTTTTTTCGTCATCGCAATGAAATCATTTCCAGCCTCTCTCCTCGTGTTCTGAGTCTTGGTGTTTCGGTGAAGCGCCCCGTCCTTGTGGTGAGCCCACTTGCCCAGTGTATTGTGACCCCCCCTGCCTTTCGGACTCCTGGCGTTTGATATGAGCAGCCGCACCCGGGCATCAAGAGACGTTCACCGTGAGAAATGGCGACGAGAACGAATCGCTGTCCGTGGGAAGTGCCGCGAGCGTGAGGGCACCGCTGGGTGGACGAAGTTCATTGCCTGTCGTGGTACGGGCAGCCGAGTTTGGATTTTAGTGTTGGGCTCCTGTGGTTTTAAACGCGCAGAGTCATTTTGGCATCATGTTTGGGAACATTTCCGTCGTCGTTTGATATTCAAACAGAATCCCAACTGGCCTGCAGGGTGCTTTGTGTCGCCACCAGCGAGGTGCACAGAATCCCCCAGTCGGACCCTGTGGGAGCTCGTGTTTAGATGGAGCGGTTGTGATGACGAGGACGACGACGACGGGTTCCGTGCCCCAGCCAGGCTGGGACTCTTGCTCTCCATCCCTTGACTCCAGTGACATGTTGCTGCGGGTTCACTGCACCGTGGAAACGTTCAGTTGGTTTTGTGGAATTGAAACACAAATTAATTTTATTTAAATGATGGTTGCCGGGTGACATGCTCGTCGTCACTTCAGGGGACATTTGATTGCAGATTGAGGGCAGTGGGAGGCTGCCGTCAGCAGCCTACGAACACAAATGTCGGTGAACGAGAGCGTGAACAGATACCCTGGTTTTCTCGCTCTAGAATTTGATTCGTGGACATTAAAACGTTTCAATTGGTTCGTGAAAAAATTGGTGCAGAATTCATCGAACTTTTCCCAGCTTGCACCCTCACCGCCCCCCCTCGACCTGTTCTCTGACGTCACGTGGACACAATCAATGGGCGCCGATGTCACCAATAACAGAACACGGGGGGAGTGTTTGTAACGGTTTTCTTTCGCGGAATTTTTTTTTTACTTTAAGAAAAAGAATCGTCGGTGTTGGCTAAAAAGTATTGTAAAATATGAGAGTTAACTTTCAATAGAAAGTGAATTCCTATGATGCGTTAGGGGTTAGGATGCTATCTATACATTAAAAGACATTGGAAAATTCTACATTACGTGTTTGACCCGAAAAAGACTCGGATGCGCTATCCGCTGCTGGGCTAGACTTCCTCTAGTTCAGCATCTCTCCGTTTTGTAACACTCCGATGCTCACCAGATTTTTTAACCCCTCGCACAACCTGCTCCACTCATTCCGCCTGCAACCGCTGGGGAGAGAGCTGAGGTGAGGAGCCCTGCTCTATCCGCTGCTGGCCTAGACTACCTCTAGTATATCATGCCTATTGCATGCGCTATCCACTGCTGGGCTAGGCTCCATCTCTATAGCTTTTGCTCTGTCATGGCCGAGACTCTATCTCTAGAGGATGCTCCATCCACTGCTGGTCTAGACCCTTGTGCCCCGCCCACTCTGTTCTGACACTTGGGCTACGCCCACTTGCAAACCTTTATAAACAGTTGCATTTAGAGGCTTACCCCCCCCCCCCCGCTTTTCTCTCCGCCTGATGACGACCGCTTGTGTTGCGATCGAAACGTCATGGTTTTTATTTATTTTATTTGTATTAATTTGAACCTATCTACGTGACTTTACCGAAACACCCAAGGCACATCGGCATAAGTTGTTTTTGGCCAAATATGCCACAATTTATTTTGCGTTATGTATCAATAAAAGTGAATTGCTCCATCGTGTTGAGGCTCACCGTGCGATGTATCCAAGGAAATTGGGAAATTCCACGTAAAAAAAAATCGCTCGGGAAAAAAAGGTCGTGGTGACGAGTGACGTGTCATCTATGACGTTAAATAAAGAACAAATCGTGACAAGTATTTGTAGCGGTTTTGTTTTATTGGACACCACTTTCAAACATTACAAAGTCATCTACACACTGGGAGGATGAAAAAAAACCACGGAATTCCGTGAAAGCGAGAATTGACACTCCTGCCTGCGACCCGAGTTGTGTTTTGCGAGTCTCCTGCTCCCAATTAACCCCACGCAGGGCGGCGGCGGCGGCAGCAAGATCCAAACCGCCCTTTTTTCGCAAGTCGAGAGACATTCGTTGAAGAGCGCTCGCAAGCGCCCGTGACCCACCGGCGGTGGACGACCTCGCGTGCAACAAGCCGCCGTCGTAGGCTGCCACTGCCAGCGCCGCCGATAGCCACTCGACGAGGCTGTAAACCCCTCTGAGCTCGTGGGCCCTGAGCTTTTCGTCATGAGGATTATCTGGAATGTGGTTATTTTGTTGACCAATTATATTTTGTTGTTGTTACGATCCAATTTTTTTGTCACCCACGAAAGACGTCGACAAAAATGGCTCAAGACTTGACTTTTGAAGAACGAGTCAATGCCACCCTCCTTTGTGTTTTGGCTGAGTGTGTACGCGACGTGTTAAAGTGGTAATTTTCACAAATAATGGCCTAACGCGTTTTAAAGGTATTTTTCAATTAAAAAAAAACGACCCACGTACCAACATTAAACGAAACAAAACGTTTTATTCTACCAGGTAAGGCCCACTGAGCCGTATAGCTCTTTTTTCCAGAAGCGACCTGGCTATCACAATTGATGAGCTCACCAAAGCGGCTTTATCATCACCACGTGGAAATGTATCGCAGCAAAATACTCTTGAACGCGCGACGTTGATTCTAAATGTGTAGAGAAAGACCAAAGGACCCGGAGAAAAATCCACGCAACCACGGAGAGAGAGAGACACGCAAACTCCAAATACAGGGTGCTTTAAAAAAATGTAACACTCCAGAGAATTTGCAACAATGCCACGAGAAATGTGCCTCCGGGTCTGGAGAGACCACCTGGAGAAGATTCCAGGCACGCGTTGACATTGATGGTGAACGAGTGGAACACTTTTACTTTTTGAAGCTATTAACATACATTTGTTATCACGTTACAGCGTATTATCCGTTCTTTTCCCATTTTAAACGATAGTCCCGTGTAAGTGTTAACATTTGATCTTGATTTGAAGCTTTCGTGACTGCAGGAATCCATACTCTTTTGTTCTTTCGGTAAAGTCACGTAGGTAGAAAAATAAAATAAAGAATAATTATTTTATTTTTCTACCAAAGAGTATGTTAACATTTGTTTTTGAAGCACGCTGCATACACAGAAATCTCGTGACGCGTAAACTGCTCCCCCACCACCCGAACGAACGCCGCGAGCTCCCCCCCCCCCCCCGGGGTGGGCCGGGTGTGCTCCCCCCCCTGTGCCCCCCCCCCCCTTAAACCCGCCCTTGCCGGCTCTCTCGAAGACTAAACGCGTTCGTCACCGGCCCCTTCTGCGTCAACAGCCCCCCCCCCCCCCCGAGGGCCGCGTGGACGCACGCGTCGCCGCTTGTGCCGGTTGCGAGCCACGCAAATACCGCGGCGGGGAAAGAGACGACGCTCTGCTTGAAAGCGTACGCTGGAAGTGAGCGCCGTCGAAAGTAAACCTACAAAAAAAGTGCCGTGGGTAAATGGGCAATGTCTGTACAGGGCAGTGCGGGTGTGACGCTGCGTCTTGTGTGGGGGGGGTGCGTCTGCATCTTACAGAATTGTGTGCGAAAGTGACAAAACTGATTTTTTTTTCTACTTGATTTGCCACTTCCGCCGCCAGATGGTTTTAGTCCCAAGGCCCCACGCAGAGCCTTCACGGACCACCCTTCTCCCATGAGCTCACTCGCCCACGAGTGGTCCAGCGCCAAATGTCGTGATAAAAAAATCATCTGGAGAAACCCCCACCCCCCCCAAGTGCCCCCCCCCCTTGAGACACGAGCTGCGATTTGATGCAACCGCGGGGCTGACAACACAGTGTCGAACGCCCACTCCCGTCACGCCTCGCACGTATGTCACGCGACCCGCCACATTGCCCGCAACGACGCTCTCGACCTTGTCCAGACCACCAGCTCAAGAGAACTGAACGTCCGGCCGTGCTGTTGTTTCAGGTCACCCACTCGGTGCGAGCTGCATCGCGTGCCGCCCGTGTCGTTTCCCGCCCGCACGCGGAATGAGTTTTCTCGTCGTTTAAGGAAGCATTGGATCTGAACGACCGTGCGGGCGGGCTAATATCCAATTCGCGACGATTTTAATAATCGGAACACCCGTTCCGTAATTCCCTCCTCGAATTGCCGGACGTATAGACCGACGACGTTTTGTAGAAGATCCGCGAAAAGAAAAAGGATCCCGCGCGAAAAGGAGGGATTTTTGAAAAGCGCTCCGAGCGCGATCGCGGCGAGACGCTCTCACGGACGCCGCTCTCGGTGGGCGGAGCGCGAAGCGTGGGGGGTGCGGGGCATGCGTGAGGCTCGGCGTAAGCCACGGGGAGCCACGGGGAGCCACGGGGAACCACGCGGAGTCACGAGGAGCCACGAGGAGCCACGGGGAGCCACAGGGAGCCACAGGGAGCCACGGGGAGTCACGGGGAGTCACGGGGAGCCACGCGGAGCCACGGGGAGCCACAGGGTGGGGTCTCCCAGGGAACCAAGGCTCCCGCCTGTGCAACCGTGGCCCTTGCAATGGTTGAGGCTCACAGCAAGGCCTACGAGGACCTGCCCGCAGCGTACATCGAGCGTCGGCGGGACTCCCTTTCCCACGAGAGACGCGAATTGCCCCCCAAGTAGGAGCGCAGCAGCCACGCTTCATCGTCGTCGTCGTGATCGCGGAGTGGCGACCGTGCGAGCGTCGTGCGCGTGCGGGGACTCCGCGTGCAGACGCGGGGGGTGGGGGGGGGGAGTGGACGGTTGTCGGAAGTCACAAAAGCGATGGGGGTGAGGGGGCAGGCGGGGGGGATGATGGAAGATGCGGGGGAAAAAGTGAAGCTTGTGAAACGACGGACGCGGCTCTCGGCTTTGACTTCCAGAACGCAAACCTGAAACGAGACAAGTTACGAGCCACGTGAACATAAGCGCCGACACCGATTCATTTTCCCTTCACGCTGCCACCTTTTCCCGCCGCTCGCTCAAACCCTGACAGATTCCTCGAGCCGGCCAAGGTTCACCGGAGAGACGCGCAAAGTTCGTCGCAGCACACCGGCAGCAGATCTCGGCACAAAACTCGCTTCCTGCAGCTGCCGCCGCCGCCCGAACGCAGACGCCGGTTCCCCGGACCTCGCCGGGTCAAACGAGCACCGGCGGCACCAGCGGCACCGGCGGCCGCCGCCGCCGCCGCTCACCGGAACCACGCCCTGACCGCCGCTGACCTTTTGACGCCGGCGCCGTGTTAGCAGTCGGACGTGAGCTTGGCCGTCTCCGAGGGCTGCACCTCCACCTCGTCGTGGTAGTACTTGGCCTCGTAGAGGTCGGCCTTCCGGTTGAAGTTCAGGCAGCCGCACTGCGAACACAACCGCCGCCACGCGCGGTGAGCGCCGGCTTGCGGGGAGGCCGCGCGGCAAACGGGGGCCAGCACGTTGGAGCGCCGTCAAACGACTCGCGCGAACGCCGCGGCGCCGTCGGAGACCTTCGTCCACCCGGCGGATTCGCCGCATGTGGCGAACATTATTCACCCCCCCCCCCCCCCCCCGCGTTGTTCAACCGTTCAACCGCACCATCGGTACCGGCGAGCGTTCCGCAACGGCCTGGCGAGTTCCCGAGCGCCGAGCGGCATCATTCTACCGGGCGCCTGCGAATACTTCGCTTCTGTGAGAAAGAGCTACGGGGAGCTCGTCGTGAGCCAAGGCTGCCGATTCGTCGTGAGCCAAGGCTGCCGAATCGCCGCTCGCACCTTCCACAGCAGGAAGAGCAGCAGGGCCAGCAGCAGGATCCCCACGAGGATGGCGACGAGGATGATCCACCACGGGAAGCCAGAGGTGATCACCGTCGACTTCTCCGGGAACACGGTCAGCCTCACCTGCGTGGACACCAGGTCACACAAGCCATCACACACACACACATGCACGCACACGTCACACACACACGTCACACACGTCACACACACACGTCACACACACGTCACACACGCTACAGTACAGAGCACAAATTTGCCGCAAGCTGGACTCCTGTTGCTGCTGCCATCAAATCTGGGGTGGAGATCCCGGCTCCTACCTCGACGTACCGGAGAGAATTCCAAGGCAAATGAGTTGGGGTGACGGACGAGCACTGCCTGATTCACTCCAGCCACTCGCTCACTGGCGGTCAGTCGTCTCCTGCTCCCGTGGTTACCGTAGCCGTGGACGTCGCTCGTTCATTCCTCCTTCCGTTGTGAGGACTCGGTCTCTGTCCCACTGTTTCGTCTCATCCTATACACCGTGTCCAACTGCAGGTCCCCACGACGCACCCGCTCACCCACCCACCCACTCACTCACCCACCCACTCACTCACCCATCCACTCACTCACCCACCCATTCACTCACCCACCCACCCACCCACTCACCCACTCACCCACTACCCACCCACTCACCCACTCACCCGCTCACCCACCCAATCACCACACTGTAGGTCACAACAACACACCCACTCACTTACTCACCCACCTACCCACTCACCCACCCACTCACCCACCCACCCACTCACTCACCCATCCATCCACTCACTCACCCATCCACTCATGTCACAAGAACACACCCACTCACCCACTCACTCACTCACCCACCCACTCACCCACCTACCCACTCACTCACCCACCCACCCACCCACTCACCTACTCACCCACTACCCACCCACTTACCACACTGCAGGTCACAACAACACACCCAATGACTCACCCATCCACTCACCCATCCACTCACCCATCCACTCACCCATCCACTCACCCATCCACTCACCCATCCACTCACCCACTCACCCACTTACCCACTCACCCACTCACCCACCCACTCACCCACCCACTCACCCACCCACTCACCACATCGCAGATCACCTCACTTCTCTTTCCGTTTCTTTCCTCGCACTGCTCCACTCTGGAATTCCCTCCTCCCATCTCCTCCCCCCCCCCCCGAGCTCTCACAATAACAACAACAACCTTCTTCAATCGACGAACGTGTTTCAACCCCTATTGATTATAACTTTGACCGTGCTGTTTGTCGCTGGCCTGCTCGACGCTTCTGGCCCCTCCGGGACCCCTGCGCTCGGCAACTTGCACAGGGGACAAAGACGGTGGGGGGGCGGGGGGGGGGCGCCGTGCCGAGGCCGTGAGCAGCTCACCGGGAACGTCTGGAGGCCGGATCCCTTGAGGATGATGTTCTTGCTCTGAGAGAAGAGTCCCGTGGTGACGGACGAGATGAGGTCCAGGTAGTTTGCGTCGTCGTACTCCTGCAAACGACGACGGATCCGTCCCATGAGTGAGCGAGCGTTCCCGAGGAGGATGCCAAGCGGCGCACTTCCACCCACCCACCCATCCACCACTCACATCCACCCACCCACCTGCTCGCCCACCCACCCACCTGCACAGCCATCCACTCACCCACACACATCCACCCACCCACCCATCCACCACACACATCCACCCACCCACCTGCTCACCCACCCACCCACCTGAACACTCACCCACCTGCCCACTCACCCAGCCACCTGCACAGTCATCCACCCACCCACCTGCTCGCCCACCCACCCACCTGCACAGTCATCCACCCACCCACAGACTCACCTGCCCACCCATCCATCCACACACTCATCCACCCACCCACCTACCCACCCATCCACCCACCCATCCACCCACCCACCCAATCTGTGCACCGTGGAGGACATCGCCGGGGCCACACACCGGGCCGCATCACGTGTCATGGTCTATCCACTGCTGGCCACATCGCCACGTGCCCAATACCGGGAGAAACCTACGGGCGCCGTGTGGCACAACAGGGGAGGAACAGGCGTGAACGAGGAGCGAACGAGGAGCGAGCGAGGTGCGCGTGTGCCGTGCCTCCGTGAAGGTGCTGTTCCACAGCTTGGCGCGGATCTTGACGACGGCGGTCGTGTCCATGCCCTGCAGGGGGCAGTGGTAGAGCTGGCAGAGGACGTCGCCGCTGCCACATTGCTGCCAACAAGAAAGCACTCCGTTGAACACGTGGGCTTTCGCGATCAATGTCATCACATCATAGAGGTTTTTATGCGATCTAACCCCCCAAATAAACCTCTACTATGGATAAGAAAGCACTTGTCACCTGACTTGTCATTTTAACTATGCCGGGCACGTTAAACTGGGAGAGATATATTCGTGAAAAATATTTGTGGGTTAGATCGCGTAAGTATAAATGTGTCGAAACCCTCCACCACCCGGTTCAGCCAATTAATAAGGGATTTGTCACGTAAACAATACGCCAATTATAGTATAGTGTATAGTGTAGTGTATAGTGTAGTGTATAGTGTAGTGTACAATGTAGTGTACAGTGTAGTGTACAGTGTAGTGTATAGTGTAGTGTATAGTGTAGTGTATAGTGTAGTGTACAATGTAGTGTACAGTGTAGTGTATAGTGTAGTGTATAATGTAGTGTATAGTGTAGTGTATAGTGTAGTGTACAGTGTAGTGTACAGTGTAGTGTATAGTGTAGTGTATAATGTAGTGTACAATGTAGTGTACAATGTAGTGTACAGTGTAGTGTAAATGTAGTGTATAATGTAGTGTACAGTGTAGTGTAAATGTAGTGTACAATGTAGTGTACAGTGTAGTGTATAGTGTAGTGTATAGTGTAGTGTACAATGTAGTGTACAATGTTGTGTACAGTGTAGTGTAAATGTAGTGTATAATGTAGTGTATAGTGTAGTGTATAGTGTAGTGTATAGTGTAGTGTACTACTTCAGGCCACCGGTGTGGTGGAGAGTAAATCCACAACATTTACAATCGGAGGAGCACGGCGATCCCTGGTGATTACATCCAGCATCATTGGGCGATTTGCCCCAAAAACCCTAAAACCTTTATTATAAATATTGGTCGCGAAAGTCTACGTGTTAAACTGAAATACATGTATATGTATGTTTTAATCTGCTTGGCCGTTTCGCGCTGCAATGGTAACGTTAAAAGGGGGAGCGGCGATCAACAACGCGACCAGCGCTGGCAGCGAGTCGGTGCAAGGGGCAGCACTCACCAGCTTGAAGTATTTCTTCTTCAGCTTGGAAATGAAGGCTTCTTTATTCCCCTCTTTAGTCTCATCTCTCCTCTTCCTCTTCAGCAGCCAAAGCAAGGACATGACGCAGTCACACACAGAGAGACGAAGATCCCCCGTGGAGACTTGAACAGACTGTTGGGGCAAGTGCTGTTTACGAGCACCTATGAAGGCTGGCACGGCACGTGAGGGGGTGGGTAGCCAGCACCACGCCCGGCCGCCTTTGTCTCCGAAGTGACGATGTTTACACATCGCACCAGGTACTCATTGAGGCTGAGTCGACCTAGGGGAGGCCCATGACTGGTTCAGATAAACGTTACTGGTGTTGGCTATGAGCAGGAATCGAACCCGGTTTGCCGGGTTCGTAGCACGGCGCGCAAACCGCTACACACCTCAAAGACAAAGATCCCCCGTATAGCGTTAACAGACTGTAGGGGTAAGTGCTGTTTGCGAGCACCTATGAAGGCCGGAACGGTACACGAGGGGGTGGGTGGCCAGCACCACGCCCGAACGCCTTTGTCTCCCCAGTGGCGATGTTTACACACCGCACCAGGTACTCATTTGAGGCTGAGTCGACCTAGGGGAGGCCCAGGACCGGTTCATATAATCGTCACTGGCACACACGCACACGCGCACACATGCACACACACACATGCACACACACACGCACACACACACGCATCCACACAAGCACACACACACGCACACACACACGCACGCACACGAGCATACAGGACACCACCGTCCACGTGGCAGTCATTGATGGGGGGTGGCGACTCGGCCCAGCCGTGGAGCCCTCGCCGCTCGCTGTTACAGAGACTCTGCGGTCGTAGTCGCGCGGGCCGCCCTGGCTAATACCGCAGCATGCGTGAACCGCGCGGGAGAGCGTGCACCGTCCGCTTCACAACGAACGCTACAGATGCCGTGGCATCGCTCGAGGTAGTGGCAAGGTCGGCATGCGCCAAATTTTAAAAAACGCCACACCACAAAGTCAACGAATTTTGGAAGCGCACGCAGCACTTCCGTCGCCCCCCCACCACGGACATTTAGCAGGACCTCCCCCCCCCACCCTGACGAAAAGAGACTCTGTGAAGTTTTCCCGGCAAGACCAAAGTGCAATCGTAGAAAGTAATTCACGAATTAATTCGCGTGACATTTGTTTCACCAGGCGAGAAGTGAAGAGACCAGGAAGATCCTCGCCGGCGAGGCTGAGCTGGGTTCACGAAGCGACCAAAGCCAAACAAAACCGAGCACACAACGAACGGTTCGAAGTGTAAATCGGAGCGCGTCGAGCGCAGGCAACGGTGGCGTTTGCCGCGTCGGTCTCGACGCGTCAGTCTCGACGCGCCGTTCGATCCGGCGCTGGTTGGGAGCTAGACCCCGGCCACAACGGCCCTGCCCGCGGGCTTCCCGGCCCGGCGTGGGGCCGGCGGGAGGGGGGGGGCCGCGGGGGAACTGACCAGGAACTGCCCGTCCGAGCCCAGGGCCATGCAGCTCCTCTCCACGGCGCCGGCCACGACGCTGGTGCTGGTGACGTAGAGGAGCTGCTTGCCGCTCGGAGTGAAGGCCGGCATGGACATGTTGAGGTAGGCGGACGCCAGCGAGCCCAGAGACTTGCCCAGGTTGTGCACCTGCGCCGCGCGGTCAACACAGAGGCAGCGGAGGGCGCGGGCGTCCGTTAGCACCCGGCACTGCGCTCGCGATGTGAGAACAAGGAGGGAAACAAACCCGGCCTGTGCTGGCGTGGCCGGGTCTGTCCCAGCGCTGGGTGTGCGTGGTCCGTGTTGGTGTGGCCGGATCTCTCGTGGGCCCACGCCGTCGCACGCCACGTGCGCTGCGGTCGTTGTGGCCGTGCGGTGGCGTCGTCATCGTGGTTACCGTGAGCTCGTACTCCACGATGTTCCCCGTGTCCTCCTTCTTGAGCGTCGACGCGACCTCCATGGAGTCGCCAAAGTAAACCTGGGACGGCTTCGCCACTCTGCCCGGGGGAGGCAACAAACAACGCTCGTCACTCCTTTTGTTGTTTTACGATCAGAGGAAGCAAGAAGATGCTCGGTGCAGTCGGCACTTTGCTTCGTTCATCGTTGTTTTTGTTCATTTATGCTTTGCTTTATGTTAACCCCCCCCCCCCCCCCTTTTTTAAATGAAAGATTTCTCGCTCTGCTCTCCTTCCCCCTCTCTCTCTACCCCCTCTCTCCCGACTCCATGTCTTTGTTCCCTCTATATTTTTATGTAATATTTGTAATATTATTAATATTTTTTTTTCACTCCTCCCCACAGCCAAGACCACCACACACGAACAGCAGCGTCCATCGCAACGGAGCATCCACCAGTAACACAGCGTCCACCACTACCACCACTACCATCAGCGGCAGCATCAGCACGGAGCGTGCGCCCCCCTCGCCCTGCCCGCCGGTGCCGCGTGCGCCCCGTGAACGCCGCTCACCCCGAGGTGGTGAGCAGCAGCTCGGTGCGCACCTGCAGGCGCGCCGTCTGTGGCACCAGGTCGCTCTGCTCGCTCGTGCTGCAACACACGGAGACATCGGCACTCAGCTCTCTCGCTCTCTCCCCACGCTCTCTCTCCCCACGCTCTCTCTCCCCCACGCTCTCTCACACTCTCCCCACGCTCTTTCTCCCCACACTCTCCCCACGCTCTCTCTCCCCACGCTCTCTCACACTCTCCCCACGCTCTCTCTCCCCACACTCTCCCCACGCTCTCTCCCCACGCTCTCAAACTCTCCCCACGCTCTCTCTCTTTCCCCACGCTCTCTCTCTCTCCCCATGCTCTTTCTCTTGCTCTCCCCACGCTCTCCCCACGCTCTCTCTCTCTCTCTCCCCACGCTCTCTCTCTCTCCCCACGCTCTTTCTCTTGCTCTCCCCACGCTCTCTCTCCCCACGCTCTCTCTCACACTCTTCCCACGCGCTCTCTCTTTCTCTCTCCCCACGCTCTCTCTCCCCACGCTCTCTCTCCCCACGCTCTCTCTCCCCACGCTCTCTCTCCACACGCTCTCTCTCTCCCCACGCTCTCTGTCTCTCGCCCTCTCCTGCCGGACGGGCAACACAGTCCCGCGGACGGGGCCCAGGGTGCGCGAGGCGGCGTCTCACGTGGCGAGCTGCAGCTCGACGTTCACAGACTCCTGGTCGGCGTTGAGGGCATTGGTGCTCAGGAGGAGGTAGAACACAACCTGGCAGGAGAGAGAGAGCGGAAGACGACGGTCGGTCGGAGCCGCGGCGCTTCCCCACGCCGCGCTCTCAGCAACAGCTCGGGGGGGGGGGGGGGGGGGCGGTGTGAGACTGCGGCGCCACTTCTGGTGGGTCCTGCTGAAGTTTCGCGGCGGTCCCAATGAAGTGATTTGCAAGTATTTTTTTTTATTTGACACGAGTGGTCACGCGGACACGCCACCGCCGTGTCCGCGTGACCACTCGTGTCGCATCTTAGCGGCCGACACCCAGCCAGGTGGCTCAGCGGTTTGTCCTGCACATGTATAGGGTCGCCCCTGTCAGGAGAATGTGGAATTTCTAGCACTGGCTCAGGGCTGCGAAGGCACCAACCGAATGCTCGTTCGAGTTTAGCGCGCGAGCGGGACTCACGCTCTCGCCCCTCTTGAGGGGGTTCCCCAGCTCGCACTCGGTCAGTGTCCCGTTGGCGTTGGCGTTGCACACGGGAGGCTGGCCCTGCACAGACACACGCACCCCCACGCACAGACACACGCACAGACACACGCACAGACACAAACAGACACACGCACAGACACAAGCACAGACACACACACAGACACACGCACAGACACACGCACCCCCACAAACAGATGCACGCACAGACACACGCACAGACACGCGCACAGACACGCGCACAGACACGCGCACAGACACATGCACCATGCAAACGGACACACGTGCACCAAGGTTAGCGTAGGTGTAGACACACGTGCATGCTAGGAGTGCAGGAAGTGGCGCGTGTGCAGTACGCAGCGGGCGTGTGCGTGCGTGCGTGCGTGCCGCGGGGCTCACGGGAGGGAACTCCTTGGGGCGGGCGTCCATGTAGCCGAGCGAGGGGGGCAGGCGGATGCTGAGCCGCGACTCGTAGGCATCATCGCCCGGGTTGGTGATGGTCAACTGCAGCGCCAGCTCCTCCTGCCCGCTCAGCAGCAGCACCTGCTCGTGGCCTTCCCTGCGCGGAGGGGACACGGGAGGGGGGGGGGCGGCGGGGAGCGCCGGCCGGTCAAGAGAGAGACGCGCGGAAAGAGGAGACACACAGCCCCCACGGAGTCGAGAACCGCCGCCGGCCAACCCCGTGGCGGCCTGGCGGCGCCCCTCTCCAATAAGAGCCGTGCGGCGTCGCTTCGGACAGGGCCCTCAGGAAGCGTACCACCCCCCCCACCCCCCGCGAGCGTGGGGCCCCGCCGACGTTTTCCCACCTTAGTCACTGGCTCGGTGCGCAGCAATTAGCGTGCGGACGTTTCAAAAAGCGGTGACGGACGCTCTCGCGCCGCGCCGCGAGCACGTGGTGCGAACCCCAGCGCTGCTCTCGGCGTTGCAATTTTGATGCGAAGGGCCACCGCGTGCGCCGTAGAACGACAGAGTTGGCGGATTCGTCAACGTCTACCGGCTGGCGCGCGGGCACGCCGCGGTGCGGGCGCTGTGCGGGGGGTGGGGGGTCACTGCGTACGTTGGCAGCGGCTCGTAGGAGTTGTTGCCTCCAAATCGGCAGAAGAGGTGAGCCAGCTGCAGGTTGCTCTGGCAGATGTTGTCCGATCCACACCCATCCTTGGCGAAGTTTATCTGAGGACAGAGAACGCGTGGAGCTGAGCGGGGCTTTCCACGGAAGGTCCAGCCACGCTGCACGAACGCTGCAAAAACGCTGCACTCGGCTGCACACACACCGCACAGACGCTGTACACACGCTACGTATGTGCGTTGGACATTTACATCAGCCAAATACTCTGAACCCGCGACGTTGATTCTAAATGTGGAGGGAAAAACCGAAGGGCCTCGAACCCACGACCACCTACATACCAGGCAAGGTAGTTAACATTTTGCCACAGCGGCGCCCAATGTATAGAAACTCCCCCCCCCTTGCCCCGTGCCGTTAGAGGAACGAGCCATGTTCAACGCTCTCCCACTTGGCTTGGGAGGGGGGGGGGCGTATCAACGAGCAGCGTCTCCTCGAGGTGTCCGTGGGTGAGTGGAGACCGCAGGGGGAGGGGGGGAGCGTCGCAGAGGCGGTGGCTAGCGCAGGCCACAATGGCGTGGAAGAGGCCGTGATGATGCGGAAGAGGCCGTGATGGTGGGGAGGGCGTGTTGGCAGCGGCTCACGTTGGTGGCGGAGGAGCTGGGCTTGAGCAAATCGAGCACGGGCCTCTCCTGCCCCCCACTGGCTTGCCGCCGCCTGCGCGACCCCTGCAGCTTGTAGTCGAAGGAAACCTTGAGCGGCCGCAGCTTGTCCTTGATGTCGTCCTGCGGGAGGGAGAGGGAAGGGGGAGGGAGCTCAGCCGGGGGCAGCTTGCTGAACGAGCGCCGCATGCTCAGAGCATCGCAAACTCTTGGACCGACGGCGCGTACGTCGCGACGCTGCCATGGCAGGGCGCGAGGACCTGGGAAACACGCCATGAGGCACCCGCCGCCACCCAGCGTGCCGCCAATTGAAGCGAAAAACCCCAAACGACGCTTTGCGGGGTTGTTCTGAAGCCATCGGTGACGGGACCCAGACCGTCACTGCGCTCGAGAGCCCTGCGTAACCACACGTGGCCGCCCGGCTTCGAGCCCAGGCTCTCCGCAGCGCGGGATTAGAATCTCCGGCGTGGGACGACGGCGCCCTCGCGGTGTCGCGGAGCCGCGTGCCGGCGCGAGCTCACCTTGATCTGCAGGGTGCGGCGGATGCACTTCTTGCTGTTCTGCCCTCCGAGGTCGACGAACCCCGAGGACTCGGCCTGCTGGGGCACCCCGGCGTCGTCCAGGAAGACGGCGCGTGGGCTCAGGCTGGCCTTGACGCGGTCCATGTCCACACTCGCCGTGAAGATGAGCCCTGAGCCGACAGGTACGCAAGCAAGCACATGCACGCACACACGCATGCACACACGCACACACGCACTCACACACGACGCACACGCACGCACACACACACACACGCATGTATGCACGCGCGCACACACACCAGAACAAAGATCAGGGACAAAGATCCCCCGTGTAGCCTTTAGTCTTGACCGACTGTTGGGGCAAGTGCTCTACGTTTGCACCTCTGAAGGCTGGCACAGTGCACCAGGGGGTGGTGTGGCCAGCACCACGCCAAGCTGCCTTTGTCTCCCCAGTGCCAACGATCACGCACCGTGAGGGGTACTAATTTAAAGCCGAGTCGACCTAGGGGAGGCCCACGGCCGGTTCAGATATTCGTCACTGGCGTCGACCATGGTGTGGGAGTTGAACTCGTGTCACCGGGTCCTCAGCGCACGAACACCACCGCGCTCCTGGTCAGCGCACGTGTACGCACGTGCACGCCATGCGCAACGAACACATCTAAGACGAGCGTGTGTGCCCTCCTGCGTCCGCAGGGGTACAACAACGACATCATCTACGTGCTATGAAGAAGTACCCATTGCCCCAATGGTTGAACGGCGTCAACGTTCACTTTACACCATTGGTACCTCATTTGCCAGTAAAAAAAATGATAATTTTTTTCACCCTTTTATCTGGCAACAAAACTGACACCTTTTTTACGAGGAGTCATGTTTGCATTGACCACAACACCTGCAGTCATAATGCAAACAAAAAACATAACTCTGATAATGTATGCACTGTCCGTGAAGTTGATTGGTCCACACCCGAGACAGCTTTCCTTAGAGCCCAGTCTCACATGGGTTGGACCAGATGACGCAAAAGGCGCACTACTCAAAGACAATGCACCATCAGAGTATGAGAGCTCGGGGTAAGCATTTACACCATTGGAACCTCATTTTCCAGTAAAAAATATGATAATTGTTTTTTTACCCTTTTATCTGGCAACAAAACTGACACCTTTTTTTACGAGGAGTCATGTTTGCATTATGACTGCAGGTATTGCGGTCTATGCAAACATGACTCCTCGTAAAAAAGGTGTCAGTTTTGTTGCCAGATAAAAGGGTAAAAAAACAATTATCAACGTTCACTTTGTTTGTTTGTTTATTCCTGCGGCGAGTCGAGTGCAGTGCGGGCGCTCTTACGGGTGCCGGGGCTGGACGTGGGGTTGTTGCCCTGGTAGGTGAAGCAGGCGTCAATGTTGGCGCTGCGGGGCACAGCGGGCAGAGGGGGCACAGCGGGGGCACACACGCGTGTTAGGCGGGGGGCGCACACGCGTGTTAGGCGGGGGGCGCACACGCGTGTTACGCCGGGGGTGGGCGCGTGTCACGCAGCTCCACGGGAAAACCGCTGCCGCCCCCCGGGCACCGTCGCGATTCTCGGCCCCGTGCTTCGACGTCCACGCCGCCGGGCGCCGCCGTCGCTCGCAACCCACCCCCCCCCCGTTCGGTGAACGCCCCTCGCCCCTTGAGGCCGAGGTTCCGAGACGCCTGCGAGTCACGGGGTTGCGTGGTGTCCCGCTCGCCGCTCGAATCTCGGACACGCGCTTCAAAGCCCGTCAATTCTTACCCAGGGAGGCGCAGTAGCGCCGTTGCTTTAAAAGACGCCGTGACGCGCGTGCAAACAGCCGTGGTGACAGGACCGCACTCGGACAGCCGGCGACAAACTGTGCGGCACGCTCGACCGCGTGGCCTTGCGGGAGCCTCGGTACCGACAAAGTTAATTTTAGTTTTGGTTTTCCCTCCGGTTTTGTGTTGATGACGTACACCACGCACGCCATCGGAGCGGCAAAGGGTTAATTGGGGAGCACAACAACAGCAGCAGCAGCGGCGGCGGTAGCCGTCGCCCCCTCGCCCCCCCACGGACGGAGAGAACTTGGCAAGAACCCTCGTGAAGAAGAAACTCCTCGCCGGGTGCACGAGCGGAGTCGAGAAATGGAGACGACAACAACAGCACAATGCGGCGCTCTGTAACGGCACGACAGACGAGGGGCACGATGCGCCGCTCGTCGGCATGGCGCCGCCGCCCCGACCACCGCTCACCAGGTGTGCGGGCCGCAGTTCTTCTCGTTGATGTTGATGTCCATGGGCTTGTTGATCACCGTTTCTATGCTCACCACGGGCCGTGACCTAAAAGCCCCCCCCCCCATGGCGACAAACACAAAGCGGCCACGAAGAGGTGAGGAAACAGCAACACGCCCCCCCACACCCCCCACACCCCCCACCACCCACCTCTACTCCCCTGTGCCCCCTCCCGCGGCTCTCACGCCAACGCTAGGCAACCTCACGCCACTCCGTCATATTCGCCACGGTGGCTCGGAGATGTTAACTACCTCGCCTGGTACGCAGGAGGTTGTGGATTCGATCCCGACCCTGACGCCTGCTGCTGTCTATTTGCCGTTTACGTCTCTCTCCCCGTGGCCACATCAATTTTTCTCTGGGTCCAACCCCATTTTCCCCTCCACATTTAGAATTAACGTCACTCGTTCAGAGCATTTGGCTACTGCTGTAAATTTCGCGATAAGCCACTTCGTTTGAGCTCTCATTTGTGATTGTCAGTTCGCTTCTAAAAAAAGAGCTACACAGCCCAGTGGGCCTTACCTGCTAAGATTACAATAATTACGTTGTGTTGTTTATTCCTGGGCAATGCTCATTTTTTGTTTATGTTTTTATTATTTTTTGAACCTATCCACGTGACTTTACCGAAAGACCCAACGAATGTGATGCTTATACGGTTAAGAAACGTTTCTGATTTGCTCCATTTGTATTTTTGGGCTTTCTACTGCGCAGAGTAAAGGTGCAGCCGTGCAGCCTCTTGCTCGCAGCAGCGCTGGCGGAGAACTTCCACTGGAGAACCCCTCCAATGCTCTATTTGTTGTTTAGTTTGTTGTCGTTCTCCCCCCTCCATCTACGTTTAGCACGGTTGGCTACGCATGGTGCGTAAGAAGTTCAACGTACACACACACCACATACACAGCACACACACACACCACATACATACACACACACCACACACCACATACACACACACACCACATGCATACACCACACACACACCACACACACACACACCACACACACACACCACATACACAGCACACACACACACCACACACACACACCACATACACACACCACATACACACACACCACATGCATACACCACACCCACACACACCACACACACACCACACACACCACACATACACAGCACACACACACACCACACATACACACACACACCACACACACACACCACACACACACACACCAGATACAATGGGTTCTTAGGCCTCCAATTCCGAACTGGCCAGAGGTCTTCTAAGAGGTGGGAAGTACGCACACTTGACCCCACCACACGCGACCGACTAAACTTACTAACACCGCTTGAACTCGTGCCCATCACCCGTAGTCCCCGAGTCCAGACCAAATCCTCTCGCTGGTCGCTACCGCCTGGGGACGTCATCGCTGCCGAGCTCCCTACTCCCCTATGTGGCCAATACCAGTGAATAATGCGGCAACCCTTTGGAAACGAGCGGGAGTTGTCGTACAATCCTCTCTCATCACCCATACAAATACCTCGCTGTGTAATGAAACGCGTTGCTACTTCAGGGGTGGTACCAACACGTGTCTGTGTGCGTGCCCTGTGTCTGTGTGCGTGCCCTGTGTCTGTGTGCGTGCCCCGTGTCTGTGTGCATGCCCTGTGTCTGTGTGCGTGCCCTGTGTCTGTGTGCGTGCCCTGTGTCTGTGTGCGTGCCCTGTGTCTGTGTGCGTGCCCTGTGTCTGTGTGCGTGCCCCGTGTCTGTGTGCGTACCCTGTGTCTGTGTGCGTACCCTGTGTCTGTGTGCGTGCCCTGTGTCTGTGTGCGTGCCCTGTGTCTGTGTGCGTGCCCCGTGTCTGTGTGCATGCCCTGTGTCTGTGTGCGTGCCCTGTGTCTGTGTGCGTGCCCTGTGTCTGTGTGCGTGCCCTGTGTCTGTGTGCATGCCCTGTGTTTGTGTGCGTGCCCTGTGTCTGTGTGCGTGCCCTGTGTCTGTGTGCGTGCCCCGTGTCTGTGTGCGTACCCTGTGTCTGTGTGCTTACCCTGTGTCTGTGTGCGTGCCCCGTGTCTGTGTGCGTGCCCCGTGTCTGTGTGCGTGCCCCGTGTCTGTGTGCGTGCCCCGTGTCTGTGTGCGTGCCCTGTGTCTGTGTGCGTGCCCTGTGTCTGTGTGCGTGCCCTGTGTCTGTGTGCATGCCCTGTGTCTGTGTGCGTGCCCTGCGTCTGTGTGCGTGCCCTGTGTCTGTGTGCGTGCCCCGTGTCTGTGTGTGTACCCTGTGTCTGTGTGCGTGCCCCGTGTCTGTGTGTGTACCCTGTGTCTGTGTGCGTGCCCCGGCCGCGGTACGACAGCGGTGATGGCAGTGCCCCCAACATGATGGCGGCAGCGGCGGTGCCCGCACCTGATGATGGCCACCTGCTCGGACAGCGAGCCCACGGCGATGTCAGGGTAGCTGTTGCCGTCCACGTCGATGCCGCCCACCAGCGAGTAGCCGAAGAATCTGATGGGGCTCGAGAAGGCTTCGCCCTCGATCACCTGCAGCAGCAGCAGCCCCCCGAACGGAAGGCCCCCCGGGGTTAATGATCGCGGTTCGTTCGTTTGGGTGGATGCGTCGTGAACCCACCTCCGCCCGCGGCGGGTAAGGCTCGTCACGCGAACAAGACGTGCCAGTTGGTTACCGCAGGCGGTCTACGGTTTACGACGTTTATATGAAGCCACCATGGACCGATTTACTTCACTAAAACTACATCGCCTGGTATACAGGAGGTCGTGGGTTCGATCCTGGCCTGCTGTAAATTTTAAAGTTTGCGGTGTCTCTCTCCCCGTGGCTGCGTGGACTTTTCTCCTGGTCCTCCGGTTTTTCCCTCCACATTTAGAATCGACGTCGCGCGTTCAGAGTATTTGGCTTTTATATATTTCCACACGGTAAGTCATTTGATTGGGCTATCGTTTTTGGCCAGGTTGCTGAAAAAGAGCTATATGGCTCAGTGGGCCTTGCCTGGTGAAATCAAATCAATCGTAAACAGTTTAGTTAAGAATTGTGGAGAAGTCTTCCCGTCTCCTCGTTTCTTAAAATGGAGTAAGGCGACGGTCGCAATAACATTGGTCGCGAAAATCTGACACGTGCTAAAGAGGCTCGCGATTAAAAATAAATTGGGAAGACAACGATTTGGATCGGCACGCCCTCGTTAATATCATCACCATCTCCGGACCTCCCTAGTACAGCACACCGGTGTGTTGGAGAGCCACAACACACCGGTGTGCTGTACTAGTGACAAATTGGCACGTTCTGTTTACGTGACAACCCTTACTAGTTGGCTGTGTCGGGTGTTGGCGGGTTTAACGACACATTTATATATTCACGCGATCTAACCCAAAAAACCTCTAATATTGAGAATTATCCTTGCAGGGAGGGGAGGGGGGTGGAGTCAGGGATGTGCACAGCCGGTACGGTGACACGAATCCGGAAACAGTGCAACGCTTGATTGCTTTGCTTTGGTCACGTCACGACGGGCGAGTGTAGGATCGTCACCTGGGTGGCTTTCGGATTGAGCCCCTGCGAGCCTCCGTGGTAGATGAAGACCTTCCCAAGGCCGTCGTACGGAGCTCCCACCGCCACATCTGCAGGCGGCGGAGGATTACGCGCGGAGAGAGAGAGAAAGAGAAAAGAGACGAGCACAATCGTCATCGTCGCACTCCGTCCGTGACGCGTTTCTCTTATTGGGTTCAGAGGCGCCAGGGAAACCGCAAGCTGAGCGGGAGGGCGGGCAGGAGAGGCGTCAACAATTGCCCGAGCTTTCTGGCCCTACATTTGGATGTTTAGTGTGTATGCATGTGGGAGGAAAGTGGAGTACCAGGAACCCCCCCGCCCCCCGTGCGGTTAGAACGCCGATCAAAATCGTCCCACTTGCTGTGTCTGGCACACCCTTGCCAAAGCCAGGATGATGGCCACATCGCAGCATCGAAAATTTGGGAAGTTTCACAAATGTGGTCGATCCTCCAAACCCTCGCTACCTGCATGGTGCAGCGCCTGGCCACACCACGCATCCCTGCAAGAACATCCCCGCTCTGAGGGTGGCGGGATGTTAACTACCTCGCCTGGTATGCAGGAGATTGTGAGTTCGATCCCAACCATGACGCTTGTTGTATAATTGTTGTTTGCATGTCTCCCTCCCCGTGGTCGCGTGGATTTTTCTCCGGGGTTTCTCCCTCCACATTCAGAATCAACATCACGCATTTAGAGTGTTTGGCCACGAAACAATTCCACGCGATGATGATAAGCCGCTTCGTCGAGCTATCATTTGCGATAGCCACGTCGCGTCTGGAAAAGAGCTACACGTAAATAGTTCATCGTTTAAAAAAAAAATAGTTTGCAGGCGTCCCCGCCGACAAATGGTTTGCACCGTGGCGGCGACGGACGCACCGGGAAACCCGTCCTGGTTGAGGTCGCCCACGGCGGCCACGCAGAGGCCGAACATCGACGCCGTGGTGCCGTTGAGGCGCAGGTGGTACTGGGCATCGAAGTGCCCGTTCTTGTTGAGGTAGATGTAGGCCGCGCCGCCGATGTGCTCCTTGATGTCAAAGAACTGCGGCGCTCCCACCACCAGGTCCTTCCAGCTGCGCGGAGCGAGGGACACGCGGGAGAGGGGGGGGGGATCACGAGTCGTCTTGTGTCGAGTCTCCCCCGTTGTACGTGTCTATATGTAGCGGGAGTGGTGGTGTAGCGGTCAGCGCCGTGCTGCGCTACTGAAGCGATGGCGTCACCGGGGGTTCGATACCCGCTCAAGGACACCAACGACATCGGTGGCGATCATCCGAACCGGTTCTGGGCCTCCCCTAGGTCGACTCGGCCAAAAATGAGGACCCGGTGCGGTGTGTAAAACAACGCCGCTTAGTGAGACAAAGGCCCACTGAGCAACCTCTGTTTCAGAAGTGATCTGTCCCCAAATGATAGCTCAACGAAGTGGATTATCGCGTGGAAATTAACAGCGCACAACTACTCTCAACGTGCGATGTTGATTCTAAATGTGGAGGGAAAAACCGGAGGACCTGGGGAGAAATCCACGCGAGTGAAGAGAAGGTGACTGAGCACCAGCAAGTGGAGCGAGCGACTGGTATGACCGGAGTCACCGGAGCGGCCGGGCGCTGCGCTGCGCCGAGCGCGGGACCGACCCGTCGTTGTTGATGTCCACGAGGGCCACGTCGTAGCCGAAGGAGGAGGCGAGCTGCTCGCCATAGAGGACCTGCTCACGCTCCATGCTGCTCGGCGGGCTGATCTTGAGGAAGAGCACGGCGCCCGTGTGGTTGGCGCGCGGCGCTCCCGCCACGAACGTCTCGCGGTCCTTGTCCGTGACGCCGATGCCCGACTCCATGGAGAAGCCTGTGTCACAGGCAAACGGCGCGGCCTGTCACTCGCGACTCGCGGTCTTTAGCAAGTGCCCACGTCGGCCGTGGTCTATCCACTGCCGGACGAAGGATTTTCCTTCCCGCCGCCACCGCCGCCCCTCGCGATTCGACCTCACGATGCGACGATCCATCCGCGCCTGCACGCTCATCATGGCTTATCGTGTGGAAGTGTATGGCAGCAGCCATTTGTAACGTTCTTATCCACCCCTTCTGGACATCTGTGACAAAAAGCTTCATAGCTCATCAAATTCCCCCACTATAAATACTGATTCTGATTTACTTTCAACGCGTGATGTTGATTCTAAATGTGAAGGGAAGAACCGCAGGACCCGGAGAAAAATCCATGCGACCACGGAGAGAGAGACACGCAAACTGCAAATATTCAGGGCCGTGGTCTGGATCGAAACCACGACTTCCTGTTTACTAGGTGAGGTAGTTAGCATCTCGCCACCATCGCACCCCATGTTCTCCCATCCATGTGTTCCGCCCCTTATCGATGCCATTCCTAGGATGCATCTCTCCATTCTTTTTCTTTGCTTTGCACAGCTGTAGACGTTTGTCCGATAGTTTTGGTTAATCACTAAACCTTACACGTGTCCTCCAGACACGAGCACGTGCATCGTATAGGCGCGTGCCACGTCAGCGCACGCGCGCGTGTAATACAGCGCGTAGACGTTGGGGAAACGGCGCGTTGATCAAAAGCCATTTCCTGCTGCTCAAACGACCACGGGGGCGTTTGGTGCTCGTCCCCAGTTTGCAGCCCTGAGCCAGCGGTGGAAATTCCACTCACCTATGGCGGGGGCCGAGTCTGTTCCACAGGGCAGTCACCCGGCCACCCACGGCTCCTAGCTGAGCCGGGAGGGGGGGTGGGGGGGCCTCCTCGATGGGGAGGAGCACCCCCCCACCCGCCCCTCCCTCCCTCCCGCCCCCCCCCCCCCTCCAGGGTTTACTGGGTGGGTGGGCGGGGGGATTACCCGGGGGGGGGGTTTCCCCGGTGGGGAGGATTGCACCCCCCCTTGCCAGAGTTTCCCGGGGGGGTGGGGGCAGTGGGGTGGAGGGGAGGGGGGTGTGTGGGGGGGGTGGTTACCCAGGTAACTGTTCTGCTCCACGGGGACGTCGTTGCCGTTCTTGATGCGCTCGTCGCCCGTCTCGTAGGGGCCGTCGTTGAGCACCTCGCCCCGCTCCACCAGCGTCAGGTTGATGGCGTCCACGTGCACCACGCCTGGCACGCGCGCACGCCACACGCACACGCGCACGCACGCACACACCACACACACACGCACACACACGCACACATGCACCCACACACCACACACACACGCACACACACCACACACACTCACACACACACGCACACACACTCACACACACACGCACACACACGCACACACACACACACCACACACACACACACGCATGCGTAAGCCGGATGCAGAACTTCTCCGGCGGGTGCCTCACGGACGCAAGCGAACCCGGACCGCCGGGCCTCGACTGGTACCTTTGTGTGTGTGTGGTGTGTGTACGTGTGTGTGGTGTGTGTGGTGTGGTGTGTGTGTGTGTGTGGTGTGTGTGTGTGTGGTGTGTGTGTGGTGTGTGTGGTGTGGTGTGTGTGTGCGGTGTGTGTGTGGTGTGTGTGTGTGTACGTTGAACTTCCCTCGCACCACCGTACGTAGCCAACTCCGCTAATCAGAGTTGCAGGGGAAGGACAAACTATGGGTCTCTGTGCGAGTCGATGGGTCTCTGTGTGAATCTATAGGTCTCTGTGTGAGTCTATGGGTCTCTGTGTGAGTCTATGGGTCTCTGTGTGAGTCTATGGGTCTCTGTGTGAGTCTATGGGTCTCTGTGCGAGTCTATGGGTCTCTGTGCGAGTCTATGGGTCTCTGTGTGAGTCTATAGGTCTCTGTGTGAGTCTATGGGTCTCTGTGTGAGTCTATGGGTCTCTGTGTGAGTCTATGGGTCTCTGTGTGAGTCGATGGGTCTCTGTGTGAGTCTAAAGGTCTCTGTGTGAGTCTATGGGTCTCTGTGTGAGTCTATGGGTCTCTGTGTGAGTCTATAGGTCTCTGTGTGAGTCTATAGGTCTCTGTGTGAGTCTATGGGTCTCTGTGTGAGTCTATGGGTCTCTGTGTGAGTCTATGGGTCTCTGTGTGAGTCTATGGGTATCTGTGCGAGTCGATGGGTCTCTGTGTGAGTCTATAGGTCTCTGTGTGAGTCTATGGGTCTCTGTGTGAGTCTATGGGTCTCTGTGCGAGTCGATGGGTCTCTGTGTGAGTCTATGGGTCTCCATATGACGAGTCTATGGGTCTCTGTGGCGAGCCCATGTACGTACGCACGTTGAACCTCTTCCGCACCACCCTACGTGGCCGACCGCGTTCACGTGAGAGGCTGCGACGGCGCACGTACCGCGCCAGTAGTAGGAGCCGACGGCGCCCGAGTAGAGGTAGTGGGTGTCGTGCGTGAAGCCCGCGTCGAGGCCCTGCTGGCACACGCCGAACCACTCGTGCGTGGCGGCGCGCCCGTCGCAGAAGTGGTACTGGCCGCCGTGGATCGGGTCCCTGGTCTTGTCGCGCAGGTCCTGGTCGAGGAGGTAGCAGCGGCCGATGAGGCTGCGCGACTCCGACACCTGCCCCACGTTGCTCCGCACCTCGTAGCGGTGGGCGCATACCTGTGACCCAGAAAAAGGAAAATAGATCAACCCCGTGTAGCCTCGGCGAGTCTTGTCTGTCTTGGGGTGACGCAGAGAGAGCCGCTGAGGATCGTCCGGCATGGCGTGGGCTTGTTGCGGCCTCGTGCTCCACAGTGAGTGAAGAGGAGTGAGTCAGTGAGGCTGCGTGGCGTCAGTGAGTGGCCAGCGTCGCGCCCGACCACCGACGTTTACACACCGGACCGGGTACTCATTTAGGGCTGAGTCGACCTCGGGGAGGCCCGGGACCATTGAGATAATCGTCACCGGTGTTAATGGCCTTGAGCTGGAATCGAACTCGGGTCGCCGCGGTTCGTAGCGTGGCGTAGCGCTAACCGCTGCGCCACCGCTCCCCGCACGACCGAGGGCAGAGCACCACACGCAGCTCAGTCGCCACCTCTCGTTGGGCAATGCACAGGGCACCAATAGGGGGCAATGCCGCCATGCCACTGGGCAGTGTCACACGGTGCGGGTGAATGCCGCCGTGCCACTCTGTGGTTGTGTATTTACCACGACTTTGCCACCGACCCCAGAGCTCCGCACAACCGATCCCAGCCACTGGTCTTGCTTGGACTCCTTGGACGGGTCGTCTGCGGTTGGGGGGGGGGGGCAGCGAGAGAGCGACGGTGACGAGGTCAGTGCGGTGGCTTCGCGTGCGGTGACCTCGTCACCGCAATGGAGATGGCACCGGCAGCAGGGTCTCAATGCCCCGTGGGGACGGAGGTGTAAGCTAAGGTGCACGCGCGGGTGTGTGTGTTTTAAGGTGTGTGCATCTGTTGAACTTCTTTTGCACTATACGATCGCTTGCGCGCTTAACAGCGCGCCTCCGATTCGCACGGTTGGCTAAGTACGGTGCGAAAGGAGTTCAAACGCGCACGTTTCAAATCAGTCAGTTGGTGATGGCACGTGGCCAATCATCGCCCCCCTACTGGCGGACTCGTGACCAATCCGCGGGCTCAGTGCGGGGTCATTCTCGTGCCACACGGCCATCGCTGCCACTCAGGGGGTGCTCTTTTATAATATTTGGAGCCTTGAGTAATTTGGCTGCGATAGGTTTGCACACGACGACGGGAAGCCAATACGTCGAGACGTCATTTGCGATGGCCAGGCCGCTTCTGAAAAAAGAGCTCTTACGGCTCACTGGTGGGCCTTAGCAGGTAAAATAAAAAATATAGTTTTAAATATTATGAGACCTCCTTTGCCAGTAGAAAGATATAGTAATAGGTTTTTACCCTTTTATCTGGCACCAAAAACTGACACCTTTATACAAGGGATCATGTTTGCAATCACCACAACACAAGCAGTCAAAATGCAAAAAAAGAGACAACTCTGATAATGATTTGCACTGTCCTTGAAATTGATTGGTCCACACCAGTGGAGACTTGGCTCTAAGAAAAGCCGTCTCGAGTGTGGACCAATCAATTTGAAGCACAGTGCATATCATTATCATGTTTTACCCACTTCCCAATGTGGTATCGACTGCAAACTTGGTATACTTATGTCATACTGATGACAATTCTATATTCTATCATAAAAAATACAAAAAAGTTTTTAAAAACATTAATTTGTATATGTTATGTTTCGGCTTGGGCCTAATTGTCCACACTCAACTGGAAAGCTTCGGGTCACTTCCTGGACTTCTGCCATTACGAGTAGGCTACATTTCATTAAAGCGTGTTTAAAAAAAGTATTTTTTTAATATTACTTATCTTTGTACTATTCGCCTTTTGGCATTCTTTGCACGAAATAGTGCGATATAAATGAAGACTGGATTGATTGATTCTCTGGTTTAACACTGGTGGGACTAGGTCATAAATAAAGAAGGCCGTCTCTGGTGTAGGCCTATCAATTTCAAAGAAAATGCCCATATATTATCAGAGCGTGTATGTTTTAATGTTTTTCCACAAGCGCGTGTGGTTAATGAGGACCTGACGCTAAAAAAGGTTTCTATTTGGTGTTTGAGCATCTTAACACCTCCTGTTTTATCGACAGACATGGTAAATACCTATTCTTATTTTCATACGTTAATCTTTTGCACATTATGTTATGATATTGTTCGTTTCACGAGCGAACGCCTTCATTTAACCTTGTTGCACCCTGCCTACCTGCGGCAACGGTCACTTTAAATGTCCCGGCAGCGTGCCTTATCTCTCCGCGTCACTCGTATGGCCATCGCAAACCAAGTCGGCCTCGTAAGAGAGCCCGACCTCGACTCAGACTCACATCTGGCCACGTGAACTCTCTCGCGACTCAGAGAGCTCTAAGTGGAAATTCTGAGTCTCAGAGTGCAACAGAAATACATTTGGTGGTGGAGGGAGGGATGGGGAGGGGTGGGGGTGAAACCAAAGGGGCCTCATCAGCGTGCGAGACCAGCGGGACGTGGCGTCGCGTGGCTGGTGTTATTGAGAGAGGGAGAGTTCGCGACGGAAGCTCACAGTCAACGTCGATGTCCACGCGGCGGCAGCCGCCGGCGGTGACGGAGCAGCGGAAGAGAGCGCCCGTCTGCACCGAGGAGAACCGGGGGTTGGCTGAGAACGACGTCGGGGCCCCGACCAGCAGCCTGCACGGGGTGGGCACGTGGGGGACAGGGAGAGACGCGGGAGACGCACGGGGTGCACGGGGGGGAGACGCACGGACGAGAGACACGGGGGAGGTGGGGGAGACACACGTTGCTTGGTTAATAACGTCCTTCCAATGGTTGCTCAGCTCATACCAAACCTTGCAGAGGTACTCTGCCGTGGCTGATCATTGTTATAACGCAGTGGGCTCGCACGATATTGTTTTTTCCGAGACCAAGGTACTCTGCAAACCTTCGGGCTACCATCAAAGATTTGTCCATGAAGCCATCCAGATATATAAACACAGAGACAATTTCAACCGAGAAGATGGGTATAAGCTGAGCAATCATTGTAAGGACGTTATTAACCAAGCAAAGTCGTCACTTGCTGTGGTGCTTCCCTTCTTCCCTGCCGTTTGGCTGTTATCTCCGACTCTCTGAGTTGCATTGCCCTGTTAGGTGCTTCTGCGGTCTCACTAACATGGCCACCTCTGCTCCCTTAGCCTCGATGTATCGACGGTTCTGGCTGTGTGATGGGCTGTGTGTCTCACTGGCGCGACCACCGTTGCGGTGGTTCTCTTGTGTGGACGCGCTTGCCTCTCACAGCGCAGTTGGCAGCGCCGCAGCTTGTGTTACACATAGGCATGACATTAACTTACTGATCCCCCTAATCTCCATGCCTAATCTCTTCCATCAACATCGTGCTAATCTCTCCCATTAACACTGCTTTTGTGCGCATATGCGGGAGCGATACTCTTATGTGGCGACGGAAGCTCATTTCATGCTAATCTCTCTCCCTAATCTCTCTCTCCCTAATCTCCCCCATGAACACAACTGACGTGCTTGCGTCCGGGGATGGAATTCCTTTCCAGCTCAGACCCTGCCTGCTTGCCCATCGCCACATATATAACCTCTTGTTGTAGCAGCTCTCTCGCTGGTTCAGCAGTTCCACTGCTGGATATTTTTTTCCACCTGAGGACGACCGCTTGTGTTGCGATTGGAACGTCGTGATATATTATTTTTTGTTTCATTTTATTTTTCTACCTACGTGACTTTACCGAAATTACCAAAGAGTATGGATTCCTGCAGTCACGAAAGCTTCAAATCAAGATTAATATTTTAACCAATTGCCCATGTTGTGAGGTTGTCCTAACGGGCGAGTTACTGCAAGCGAATTTGGAACGCTCTGCACGCGTGACGCAATTTGTTTGCGCTCGCTGGTTACTCTTGGAAACCCGCACTGTTTACAATCAATGAGTTTAGAAATGTCTTTTATATTGTTCCATGTTACCACATGTATTTCATTCGTGGTTATTTTACATTTATTGTGGGGCAACCACGAGAACTTGCCACCAGCACCACCTGCAGGGGCCACGCGAGCCGCTGGGCCACCCTGAATCTTGGGCCCCGTGGCCCCGTGGCCTCGTGGCCTCGTGGCCCCATGGCCCCGTGGCCCCACGCCTCGCAAAAGGGCCTAGGCCGAGCGATCACTACAGCCACGACCTAGTGCACTGCGGCGCTGTGGGGCGGAGTTGTGGGTCAGCGGATGGGGCTACGGGTCAGGGGGCAGTGCGCGTTTGAGCTCTCGTGTGTGCAGGGCCGTGGGCCACCCCTGTGGAATTGTCTCCCTCGTGTACTTTGCATTTGCCAATCGCGCCGTCGCGTGCCAAATGGTTAATGCGCTTGCTCACGATTAGTCCAGTGCAAAACGTGTCCCACCGTTAAAATTCATCGGCGTGTAATGTATTAAGTAAATTCTTTCGCACCAACCGAGTCAAACTAACCCCACTTCGACCGTCGACAATTACAATCTACGCACGCGCGCGCACGTCGCCGTGGGTTTTTTTTTGCGATGGAATTTCTGCTCGAGTAAAACCTGCGGACGCGGCGCGTGTCTCGACAGCGGCAGAGCTGCGAGCAAAGGCGCGGCCACAGCCACAGCCGTCGTCGCGAAGCCGCCACACGCTCGGTGGGGGGGGGGGGGGCTCGCGTGAACGCTCAGGGAATGGAGTGTGCCCGGCTCTGGGTGTAAACCCGGCTGCGGAATGTGCCGTGGGCGGGCGAGGCGGTGTGGGGTGTGGGGGTGGTGACTGGGACAGGTTGTGCCTTGCAGTGAGTGACACAGCAGCCAGTAGCCAGCCAGCGGGCCGGGGAGCGTCTCGCGGCCACCACCGCCGCCACCACCGCCGTAGAGACTCGTCCCATCCCACTGCGCACTTGCCACTGCCCAGTCTCACGATGAATGTACTTTGACTGCGTTTGGGAGGAGGGATGTGGGCTTTTTTGTGACTTGATTTCTCCACAACAACGCAGACGGTAATTATTGTTGTGTCGTGTATGAATTCGCTTGCATCGGAACTAGGACCAATAACTAACGGAGAGAGGATCCTTGCCGAAAAATCACCTGGCAGTTCACCAGCAGTTACACGCGAGTCTGCCTGAGTCAGAGTGTTGAAATCAGTCAGGAATTTGCTTAAACCACGAACTCCCAAAAGGCTGTGTGTGGCACGATGGGAAGTGTAATTTTTTATAATGTGAAAAACTCGATCGTGAAAAGGTCATCTAACAGTAATGACCCCGGTTTACGTCGAGGATGCGTGTTCCTGAAAGTTGCGACGACGAATATCCAAACGAGGTAAATCGAAGCGACTTTTCAGGGCAGGAGGTGGTGGAGGCTGAGAGGCGACGGATTCACGAGAAAGGAGGGACGGCGACGATGCTGCCGGCGACGTGATCGTGGCGGATGAGGCGACGCACATCAGGTGGCGCTATTAATAATGAAGAGACGACGTCTTCGCGGTTCGATGTAAGAACGGGGGGGGGGGGGGGGACGTAAATCGGGGTGTTACTTTATCTATGTATTTAGAATCTCACCGTCAATCACCTCCCAATCGCGGAAACCGGTCAAAGTGCCCTGCACTGGCAGAGGTTGCACGAAAAAAATCGCACAGCTCGGACGCATATCTCACCGGCACCGCCCCCCCCCCCCCGAGCACGATGCATCCACACGGAGGACGGTTCACACGGTCGGCTGCGTACGGCGCGAAAGAAGTTCAACGTGCACACACCGCTAAAGTGTTCACGATCCACGCGTTGTTAGGTGCGGCGGGCCATGCGCTTCGATCTCTCCGCTGGTTCTGTCCACGCTGAAGAAAACGCTGCCGCTGGACGTGGTGGTGAGGTTGTTTTAGTGTGAAGCATCACGTGTGAAGAGTCACGTGTGAAGCGTAACAGACGGCGAGTGGGAGACTCGGTCACGGCGTGAGATCGGTGCCGGGAGACGAACCGCGGTGCCAGGGAGAGGGCAGCAGTGGGAGACGCGGGCGGCTACAAACATCACCCGCCCCGAGCGAGCACAAAAGCACACAGACACAACCACACAGACACATCCACACAGACACATCCACACAAGCACACAGACATGCATCCACACAGACACATCTGTAGGGGTGTCAGGGGAAGGATTCCCACCAATAGGAGGGTTAGTGGGAGGGGTAATCGAGGAGATATAAGGGGAGAACGAGCGGGAAGAAGGGGCCTTTGGCGGCAACGAGATTGGGACGGCTGGGGACAGGTGTGGATGGGAGAAAAGGATTAAAAGACGAACCCCCTGCAATCTTGTGTCGGCTCTCCTTTACACATCCACACAGACACTTCCCCACAAGCACACAGACATAACCACAGACATAGCCACATAGACAAAACCACACAGACACAGACAACCACGCAGATACAACCACACAACCACAGGCACAACCGCACAGACACATCTACACAACCAAACAGACAAAGCACATCCACAGTAACACGTAAACACACAGCACAACCACTTAGACACAAGAACGTAAACACAAGCGACACAAGCGCACGACCCCCACGCTGCACGGCCGCAGGCCCCCGGCTCGTGCCAGCACCGCGACGGGGCCACGCCCACGAGGCGATGACTCACGACGAGACCGCGAGAAATACAACAACTCGCGTCCACCACCACAAACACCACCACCACTACGACAACAACTCTCGTCCACCACCACCACTACTACAACAACTCTCGTCCACCACCACCTCTACTACCACCTCTACTACCACCATCACCACCTCTACCACCACCTCTACTACCACCACCACCCCTACCACCACCAACTCCACTACCTCTACCATCACATCTACTACCACTACTAACACCACCACCACCTCTACAAACCCTACCCCTCCACCCCCTCTACACCTCCACCCACCAACCCCCTTTACCCGCTATCCAGCCACCTCTCTACCCCCCCGCCCTCCAACACACGGGGAATCGTTAACTGTTGACTCACTTTTGGTGCCCTCCAGGTACGGACTGGTGTGTCAGCTTCCTCACCTGTGTGTGTCAGCTTCCTCACCTGTGCGTCAACCTACTCACCTACAAGCCTCCTCACCTGTAAGCCGACTCACTAGAAGTCAGCCTGCTCACTTGCGTCGACCTACTCACCCGCCTGTAAAGCCTCTACCGCTGGTGGCAGCTGCTCAGAAGACTCGCCACGAGCACCACCTCACGGATACGGCTCTGACGCACGCTGCATGCCTTGTGTAAGGGAAGGGAACACGGAGGCTCAACATAGGGAGGGAGACGGCTCCATTTATTGACACGCGGATCTCCCAGTCTCAAACGCCATCTTGTCATCATCGTCCTGCTCCTCTGTCCCTCTCCCACTATCTCTCTCCCTGTCATCCCTCCTCTCAACTCATCGCCTCCCTCCGACACGTCCCTCCCCAGTGTCCGGATCCTCCTAGAAGCACGAGTAGTTACTACATATGTAGTTACTACATATGTAGTAGCTACGGGCCCCTCACTTTCAAGGGCCCCGTGATAAATGCTTTCAAGCCATCAATTCCGGTTCAGTGATTCTGCACTTGCTCAATTACTATAGTACTATACCGCCTTCAACTTTAATGAACGATTGAGTGTTTAAGGTTAGCGATTTGTCGTATTATCTGGATGTATATCAAATGAAAAAATACAATTACTACACTATGCAAGTAAAACAAATCTGTATTTTTTATTTAGGACCCCTTTATACCATACGCTACAGGCCCCGCAGTAGCTTAATCCAGCACTGGCCCCCGCGCCGTGTCCACGGAAGTGACATCTCTGCTGCTATCTTATGCTGTTTGGCTAAGGGTGCTTAACAACAAACCCCTAACATACACAACCTGGCCACGCGTGCTGGCATCAACCTACAAAGACCCCCCCTTCCCCTCCCCGTGTAGCCTTCACGCACTGTTGGGTCAAGTGCTGTTGGCGAGCAGCACTTATGAAGTTCGGGACGGCGCGCGAGGCGGGTGGGTGGCCAGCACCACGCACGGCCGCCTTTGTCTCTCGAGTGGCGATGTTTACGCATCGCACGAGCTACTCATCTAAGCCTGGGGGAGGCCCAGGACCGGTTCAGATAATCGTCACCGGCATCGGCCGTGAGCGGGAATTGGACTAGGGCAGTCGCTGCGCTACTGCTCCCCATTTGTAGGCATCGGCCTGCACACACACCTGTGAGCTGACACACCTGGGGTTTGCATCTACCTGGGCGAACCATTACTTAATAATTTTTTAAAAACCTACACGGGAGAATTTCTCCACCACTCTGTCTGTCGCCTGATGATGCTGGTTGTAATTCCTGACGAAGCGTCGTACTCGAATTGTAAATGCCGTGGGTTTACTCGACAACACAGCGGTGTGCTGCACAAGTAACGAAAACGAATTGGCGCGTTACGTTTCCGTGACAACCCTTGCTAATTGTCTCTGGGGTGGTGGCGGGTTTAACGACACATCTATATTTACGCGACCTAACCCAAAAACCTCCATTACGAACAATGACTGCAGGCGCTGCGGCCGTGAATTATGGACGTACACTCGCTGCTGCTGTCACGATGTGCCGAGTGTATGACTACAGTATTGATGATTCTTTATTATTCCGTTTGTTTACCCAGAAAATACTCCGTTTCAACTCTTCCCCGAGGGCCCTGTCAAGTTTTCGCAGTAGGGGGCGATGCTGCTGCTGCTGCGCGATCTAAAATTGAATATATTTTTCAGGTGTTATTTCAGCATTGTGATGTTTGGAAATTCCCAACTTCATTTTTTTCTTCCACCGATAGGACAACCGGAGAATCCCAGAGGAAGGCCATGCAGAACAAGGGGAGAACATACAGACTTCTCACACACACGTGCCGGAGTCGTGAATCTTTCCCAAGAACTTGCTTGGGTGTTAGAGACTGTGATGGGTGTAGAGATGTAACAGTGCAGGGTGGAAGAGATCTGACGGTGCAGGTGGCACTCACTCCGGGGGCGCGCCAGTCCTGGGCGTGTGGAACGCGAGCGAGAAGCCGAAGAGCCCCTTCCCCGGCTGGGTCTTGAGCAGCGCCCCAGCGGGATCCAGGTTGAAAGCACCCACGGGGCCCAGCAGGGCCAGGAACACGAGGGTCCTCTTCGCGCCCATCGGATCGATCACCGCACACCGCTCACCAGGCGAGGTAGCCACGCCCTTCGTTCCTGCGCTACGAGGCGCCGGGATTTCAATTCACGCCGCTCGCCTCCTAAGCCCCGAGATCGGACCAATTGGTGGGGAGCGAGCACGCTCGCCTGTCTCGGACTTAACCCCGCTTCACCTGTCTGTGAGCTGCCCGCCCACCCACAAACCCGGCAGCGGTCTTATCTCCACACCTCCCCTTGTCTCAGCGTCACCCCACGTCGACTCGTGTGCCCGAGTAAGGGGTCCGCTCCCTCCCCACAGCCGTGATCACCTGCCGCTATCCGCCCTCACCTTTGTATCCAAACCCCGCCTCGAGTCTCGCCGCTGTGCGCGCTCCCTCAATGCCGTGACCACGCGCGCCTCCGCACTGTCTTTTATGATGCCGTGACTCCGCCAAGCCACGACCACCACTTCCTTTACCCCCCACCCACCCACTCCCCACCTACCCCCGCGCCGTCTCAGTGACGAACCCCACCCTCTGCTCCTCTGCGGTCAACGCCGCATCTCCCTGCGCTCCCTCCCGACTGAGGAATGTGGCGGAGCGCCACTCCTGCTGCCTGCTCACAGAGGGCCCTGGGGCGCGCGGTGACACCGTTCACAGCTCCCCCGTTACTCCCCACCACCAACCCCCACCTCGCACCGTGGCCAGTGCACCACGTTGTGCCAATGCGACTGAACACGATGAACATCGCGGTGAGAGGCCCCCCCCCACCCCAACCTCTTGACGGGAACGGCGAGCACATCTCGGGAGCGTCTTTGTCTCACCCCCCCCCCCATACACACCGGTTCTTAAAATCGTTTATTTGCATTCCTGTACGGGTGACCACGTGGGAGAATAAAATCACCGGGTTACCAGTTTAACTCACACAAATAAGGCGCACCATTTTATGTTTTATTTAAATGTAAAATTGTATATATCATTATTTATTTATTATACTTTTTCTGTCTACGTGACTTTACCGAAATAACTAAAGAATATTTTTATTAACTTTTTCCAACTGAACATCGCGGGGAGCTGCCGTGGTGGAATGGCCACCACACCGGGGCTGCACTTGGCATCCAGGAGCCGGGTTGATTCCATCTGTCGGCGCGTAAGTTCAATTAAAAAACAACGGTGAAAGTTTGTTCGAACTCCCACCCCCCCGTTCCTTCCGCTGCTCGCTGCATGCGGTGTGAATGGGGTTGTCCGCCAGTCGATGTGCAGGCAGAACGCGTGCTGCGGTGGTGGTGTTGGGGTAGAGGCGGCGTTGGGGAGCCCACACCGACACCCTCGAGCAACTCCCTCTGGTGGAGGGCTCCCTGCCTACAGCAGCGCGAGTAACAAAGTTCAACGTATAACCTTTAACCTTTGGCGACTTGGGCCACCGTGCTGTTTTGTACGCATGCTGAACTTCTTTCGTAACATACGGAGCCAAACCGTGCTTAATCGGAGGCGCGTTCGCCGACCGATGGATTCATAACTAAAGTTCCCCCCCCACACCCCCCCCCTCGAAAACGATTGCCAAGCTCCAGATGTTTAGGTGCCGCTATCAATTCGGAAAATGATGACCGGTTATCGTTCAACATGTTGAACTTATTTCGCGCTGTACCATAGACCACCATGCTAATCGGTGGCGCGTCGGACAATCGATGCATTCATTAAAGTAACCCCCGAAAACGTTAACCGGTTCCAGATTTTTTTCCGGAACCGCGAGCGATCCAGAAAACGAGGACCAGGTTATCGTTGGCACAACCCCGATATGTGGATGTACGAGGAAGCGTGGTTGTCAATCTACAAAGTGAACGGGTGTGGTGGCGGCGGTGGGGTTCGTCACAACCGGGCCGCCCACGCACTCAGCAAGACGCAGGTAACGGAGCCCCCCCCCCCCCACCGTTACAGGTGTGCGTACCTGCAGTGTGTTTTGCCCGGGCGCGCTCGCCGCACCCTGCACACGCCCTGCACACCGGGACGCGGTGGCCACGCCTGACCACGCGTGAGCAAGTGTGGCCACTTCCTGGGTATATTAGGGCCCCCTCCTACTCGACAGAGCTTACGAGACCGCCAAACGAACGTGCTACTTAATACGTACATTTAAGAAACTGCCACTGCAGTGATGTACCAAACAAACCAAAAAAAACCCATAACCAAGGCGAGCAAAGTTTATTTAAAAAATAACGATTTTTGCCATTTTCAAGATGTGAGCACATTTTTTTTACAAGATGCCAAGCGCTGCGAAAGCTCCGCAACTTCAATATGAAGCCACAGACTGCGGCGAGGAGGAAGGCGCTCCCTTTGAGGAATCCCACCGGCGGACAGCTGCGTAAGCCCCCCCCCCCCGCGCGTCCGTGTTGTCCAAATCGCACTGCGTCTCACCCCCCCGACCCCCCTGCGAGAGAGCGATAGCAGTGATGCGTGGACGCGAGACACCTTCATAAATAACTCCACTCCCCCTAACCCCCCCCCCCCCCCCCATGTACACAATGCGCCTATGTTACGCTATGAACAGATTACACACCACATGTAGTGACGACGGTGGCACTTAAGACCCCTAACATGCAACAGCCACTCGACGCTTACAGACGCGTAAACGAAGGGTTCTCGTGGACATGTTTTTTTTACTTACACACACGTCGCGCGACCTCCGTGAGCTTATTATATACAAGGTTCACTCGCCGCCATTAACCGCCGCCGTCACCACCGCCCGTGCTGTGCGCCCGTGCTGTGCGCCCGTGCTGTGCGCCCGTGCTGTGCGCCCGTGGGGAAAACGCCTCCCGGCGGGTGGATTCACCGCACGCTTCGTCCACCGCCGGCCCGGTGAACCGCGTGCGAAGAAAGGAGCGACGCGCAGCCCCCCGCCCCCCCCCCCGATAAAAATGGCAACAATCAAAGTGCGTGCCCGCCTGCCCACCGCCTTATTTTGGAGCGTTGACATTTCATTCAGATTTGCTCTCGTCTTAGGCATGCCACTTTCGCCGTCCATAAAGGTTTGCATTTTGACCAGCGACTAAGGATCTATCCATAAAACCTCAGCGGCGGGATCCTCTCCCCCATTCCCCCTTGTTCTGATACGAGTCACTGGACAGGGCACGCGAGGTCGGCGTGCCCCAACTGGCTCCGAATCCAGCTGGAGCCCGCCAAGCATCCGGGGCAGATGGGCCGGCGCTCCGAGCACTTGCGCCGAGACACGGCACCATGAAGAAGCACCACGAAACGCTTGCCGGCTTTCCTACCGCCATGCACCGCATTCTGAAGCCTGCTCCATGCAATAAAAATGAACATGCACAGTGCGGCGCTGGCACGCACCTCTGCATCCCTGGACGGGGAGCGCCCCCCCCCTCCCCTCCTGTACGCCCACCACACCGGACCACTTCATTGAATTGTTGACCACGGGGACTCACATTTTTGGTCAAGTCAACTAAAGAAGAGGGTAGATGTGGTGGGTGTTTTTGTGAGCAACGGTGTGCAGTCGAGGAGATGCTGCTGCTGCTTGACGGATGAGGGGTGGCCACAGCTTCTGCCGTGGGGGGTCTGGCGATATCAGCCGGACTTGGGCGAGGAGGGGGAGCGCATTCGCTTCTTCTTGCCGTGCTTCTTGTGTTTCTTCTTCCTCTTCTTCGACTTGGAGCTCTGCAGCACGGCAATGCGACAACGAACGAGCGGAATCTTACATCGTGAACGAGCAACGTGCAAACCGCCACGTGCAAGCCTGACGATTGCATTTTCAACCACAATCGGCAAATCCGCGGTCCACAAACACAAAAGGGTTTGTTTCACAGTTTGTAATACGATACCCCCTCCTTTTGTTTTACGTTACCCTACATCGACACAAACACTCAAAAGGAAGCGTAATTTTTTTTCATCAAGTAAAATATCACTAAGGAATTTTAGCGTTAAACACAACTTGTACGGTAAATGTACAGAATGAAAGAACATCACGTGGCGTGCACAACAGGAAGATAAATCGTGCGGCTGAACATCACTGCCTCAATGGAGGATATACATTAGGGTGGGTAGAATAATACATAGTGTAATATTACAATGTATAAGGTATATAGCAATACAGTATATAATTTAATGTTGGGTTTGTCTATGGCAGTATATAGTACGGTGTAGACTCGTGTGATGTAAGAGAATCAAGTTTAGATGGAAGCATATTATATTTTTTACGACGTAGAATTGTAATGTATTACTTACTGTTAGTAACTCAGCTTATTGTAGAGTATATTTAGTATACTGATGATACTATGTAGTTTATACTTTAGTTGTTTACGTGGTGGTTTTAGTTATTGCAGCTACATACTATTAACACTCCTTCCCTTTATTAATGCTACCCCTATCCCCTCCCTTTGATGCTGCTAATCCTGCATAATGCACGGGCATAAGTAGTACTAATCACATACCTGCATTTTCCATATCCCCTCCCTTTGATGCTGCTAATCCTGCATAATACACGGTCATAAGTAGTACTAATCACATACCTGCATTTCCCATATCCCCTCCTTTTGATGCTGCTAATCCTGCATAATGAACGGGCATAAGTAGTACTAATCACATACCTGCATTTTCCATAAATATGCTGAATTCCTCTTGATATGCAAATTCTTTTGTCAAGGCACCCTTTCCCCCCCCTTGCAACCCAGCTTAAATATATGCTCCAAGCATGGTGCTGTTTCATTCAGACGCTGTCGCCTCGACAGACCTGGTTTTCACCTGAGGACGTCGTGAGAATTATTTTATGTTTTATTTTTATTATTTTATTACTTCCCTTCTACGTGACTTTACCGAAAGAACCAAGAAGAGGTAGGGGTTACCCATTTTGTATCGTGGCAACAATGCACATCCAGTCATCTCATTGATGTCCACTATGTCTAATCCTGTTTTTAGAGTTACTAAAATGGACAAATGTAAGATATTGTGAGAGTTGTGGCACGTAATGCTGTTGTGACCTACGCACTCCACGCTATTGTTGCGTCCGTGCCACCCACCTCGCTATCCACCGAGTGTTCACGCGCTACGGGCGCCGGTGCTGCCGATGCGGTCCCCGCCGCCGCCGTCGCCGCCGGTGATGCCGCCTTTTTCACCGCGGAGACCGAGGGCGAGGACACGGACACAGGCCCCGGGGCCACCGACAGGGCCTTGGGTCCCATGGCGACGGGCGCCGGCATGGGCCCTATCAGCAGCGGCGGCGGTGCCACGGTAGCGGGCGCGGAGCAATCTTCGGCCATCTTCTCCACAAAATGGTACTTCCTCTTGCTCCTCTTCTTCTTGTTCTTCTTTTTCTTCCTCCTCTTCCTGTGGCTCTTCAAAACAAACGCACAGCGGTGCAGCATTACACGCTGTGCCAAGGCTGGCACCAGACATGAAGTGTGGAGCGTTAGCACGCCCGCCGTCCGTTCCACAGGTAAGGTTCAGAATCAAGAATCTTTGTTTATTCTGGAGAAACCCGATGAGCCATGAAGCTCTTTTTCGCAGATGTCCAGTCGGGGGCGGCTCAGACAGTTACAACAACAAACAATACGCAAAACGATCGGAGTGCAAAGTATAGGAAAGCAGAACGGTGTATTGCTGTGCAAAGGCTGGCACCAGAAATAAAGTGTGTAGCGTCAGCACGGTGCCGTCTGCGCCACACGTAAGGTTATTGCTGCACATTGTGTTTAAAGTTGATCATTCCACCAGGCAAAGTCACACCCTTCGTTTTTTTTTTTTACAAAATACGAAGCCGCGCCTGATATAACTCACGAAAGGATCTCACGATTACACACCGAATGAGTAGAGGGGTCAATCGTGGTGCCAACACCTCCTTACCTTGTCTTCATCTTCAGAGCTGCTAGATGAATCAGAACTTGAAGATGAGGAGGATGAAGAGTGCTTGACCGAAAAAGACAACACCTTCATTAGACTTTTATACCGGGTCAGTGCGGGACACGAGCCTTCGCCAGACCACTTGGCGTCGGTGTCACCAAGCAGAAGATATCAATGATATCAATTGCAGAGAGGTAGAAAAACACGATGCATAACTGCACTAAAAATCTGCCCGGATGACTACCGCTTCCTGTAAAAAAACACCGTGGAGTTTGGAATTAAAGGAGTTGGGAATTAACTCGCGGTGCCCTTGCAAAGCAGGCGATGGTTCACGAGTTGCTATGGATTTAGTTCATTTCCTGGTAAACTCAAGGGCACTGGGATAAGTTTCATACAAATGTGGTGTTAATCGTAGAACTGTGCAATGTCATTCCAAGATGAATGTAACTTTATAGGTCAGGTTTCTGCTTGCTGTCAGCTGAACCTTAATTTGATTAATTACATAAATATTTAAAGCAAATAATAATATTTTTTAATTTTTTACAATGATGCGCTACACCAAGTTGGAATCTAAACATACCAAAAAAATCCAGACAGGTGTCTTAGCGTAAAGAGCGAGCTGCTCCCAATTAATAGACTGAATTCACATCCTAACTGGGTGGTTTAATCAGCCCAGCATCCCCCTGCGGTCGATAACAAAAATGTGCCACTTTTATCCCCCCTCTCAAAAGGAATGCAGAATATCCGCCACTGACTCGGCGTTGGGAGGGGGCGGCAGTTGAGGACCACAACTCAGTGCTCACTGGAGCAAGGAAATCACTTTGCGACATCTAAATGGACCGAAGCCAGTGGAGTGTTGCATAGAATATGACAAATAAGGACAAGTCCAAACCGCCTCACCCTTTTCTTCTTCTCTTTTGGTGGCTTCTTCTGCAAAAATATAAAAGACGCAGATAATTAAATGCGTCACAACACGCCAAACGCATTTATCCGCAGCCAAAACTTTCTCAAGAGTGGACTAATCCAAGCCGGGGCAGGCTTGAGTGAAGCCACACGCGCAACGGCGATCACCTGAGCAGCCAGCATCGCCACGATGCCCGGCACACAAGGACCCCCCGAGGCAGCGGGGATGAGGGACACGTTCGGAGTGCCCGGAACTCCCAGCAACCCTGGGGTGGGTACAGGAACCTCCTCCTTTCTGTTCAGTAGCCTCTCTCTTTGCTGCTCAAGTTCCTTCTTGAAATCCTGCGGCACACGGGGTGTGGACGACACAGCTGATCCACACCGTTGCAGGTAACAAAGGGAAGGTACAGTTTGTGATAACTTTTTCCGGGCAGCTCTTCTCCAGCTGCATGGGTGAAATGGATACAAATTAATATTAAAATCAGCATTTGTACAAGGATGAAAAATTTATAATAGGTTTTACCCTTTCTGGCAATAAAACGGGTGTTAATATGTTCAAACACTAAATAGAAACCTTTTGCAAGGAATCAGGTTCGCAGTAACCACACGTACTTGTGGTGAACATGCAAACACACACGGTCTGATAATAAATGCATCGTCTTTGAAACGGACTGGCCTACACCAGAGACCGCCTTCTTTAGGGCTTAGTCTCACAAGTGTCAGACCAGAGAACGCCAAAAGTCCAACAGTTCAAAGACGATGCACCCTCAGAGCATTTATAGCTCGGGGTGAGCAGCTACAAAACGGGACATTTTTCCAGAATCAAAGGCCCTAAAGAAGGCTGTCTCTGGTGTAGGCCTGTCAGTTTCAAAGACAATGCCCATATATTATCAGAGCATGTTTGTTTGCATGTTCACCACAAGTACGTGTGGTTAATGCAGATGATTCCTTGCAAAAGGTTTCCATTTTGTGTTTGAACATCTTAACACAATTGTTTCATTGCCAAAAAGGGTAACACCTATTCTTAATTTTTCACACTTTGATACTGGAAAAAAAGCATCACATTTTGTAGCATTTGTATAAAGTTTTTTCTGTAAAAATTCCACACTTGTTTTGAATAATGGACATAGGGGGGACAGACCTGCAATGTGGAAACATATTACACGACAGTATTACATTTAATCACCAAACTTGATACAACCGCCGATATATATTGTAAAGCACCATCAACAACATCAAAGAGAAACAGAATTGCATGGGTACCAGAGCCTTGTGCATTGTGACGCGACAGAGGTGTTGGGAAGGCAGCGTGCTGTAGGAGAGAGGCTTACATCGTTCATCTTCTCCTCAAAGTCTGCAAGAGCCCTGGACCCTTTCCTCTTCTTTTCCAGTTGTTCCTTAACCTCGTCCCTGGGTAGCGCAGCAATAGGTGACATGTACTTTTAGACACAATTCGCATTCCGCGCATATGCAAAAGAAGCATATTGCCCCAGTAAAGTATGTATATATGTACGCCCGTCAATGCAGAGGTTCAATTTGTGGGCAGAATAAAACCGATGATGGAAAATGGAAGTCCCAGATGGGTTAACTGGAATCCAATTCCATTTTCCATTGCGGGATATAGACATCTGTTGTCTCCATTAGAATCTATGGATATTTCATTGCCCCCCCCCCCCCCCATTGTAGTCTATGACAGGGGGTCGGCAACCTCCGGCTCCAGAGCCGCATGCGGTGGCTCTTTAAGGACTGCAGAGTGGCTCTTGAAATTCGGAAAAAAGTGGCTATTGTTATTTTGGTTGCCGACCCCTGACCATAGGAGTCCAGTTTACCATGGGAGTCCAGTTCAAATTGGAAATCCAGTTTACCATGGGAATACAGTTCACCATGGGAATACAGTTCACCATGGAAGTGCAATTTACCATGGGAGTCCAGTCCACCGTGGGAGTCTAGTTTACCATGGGACTCCAGTTTACCATGGGAGTCCAGTTGACCATGGGCAGGGGTCGGCAACCTGTGGCTGTGGAGCCTCATGTGGCCTCAATTCAGGACCGTTTTGTGACGTTATTTATTAAGGACCATCACCGTCTCGTATTCGCATTGCACTGCGGCCCGAATTCAAAAGAAATGTCTCTTCTTGTTGTTGTAGTTGCCCACCCCTGGTCTATGGGAATCCCGTGCTCTATACATAGCCTACGGCCATTTCTCTGTCAATGTAGTCTAACCGCCTCAATTTCCTACGGACAGCCTCGGGCCCCCCTCCGTAGGAATGCTGAAGTTCCCACCACTACCTCGGGGCTGCGGACAGAAGACGAGCACCAGTCACTCTTGCGACTTAATTATCACTGCTCATGCAGCGCGGGGCCCACGGCGCTGCGAGGAGGGTGGGGAATTTCGCGCGGCCTTACCATGTCGGCCGCGGCCGGTTGAGGTAGTCCTGTATGGTGCTCCCACCACCGGTGGCCGGCCCCCGGGCTCGGGCTGCTGCTATGGGATTTACCCAGGCCTCAGAGAGACGTTGCGTGAGGCGGCGGGGCACACGTGACAGGGAGAGACGCGCACAGGGAGGGGAGGGAAGGGGAGGGAAGGGGAGGAGAGGGAACGCACGAAAACACGCACAGAGGGACGGCGTGGCGGCGTGGGGAGGGGTGAGTGGGGGGGGGACACAGGGACGGGCATGAACAGATGAGAAAGGCAGCAGCAGCAGCCAGCGGTGGTACCGAGCGAGCAGGCCTCGTCCCCACCGCGGCGACAACGGGGCAAGGAGGTTAGGCGGTGGAGTTCGTCACGGGGGTGCCGCCCGAGCTCGTGCGGCAGCGAGGGAACTCGCCAAGTCCCCTCGTCACCGGGGAGCTCACGGCCGGGTCGCTCGCCTCTGGGGATGCAGTCACGGCACTTGCCGACTGCTCCCCGGGGTGGCAGCGACACGAAATTATTTTAAAACAATCGCCTCGAAAAATCGCTTAAGATGGAACACCCTCGGTTTGCAAGGGTGTCAACTGACATGAGCGCAGGCTAGGGTTGTTTATCCACAATACAGGTTAATTTTGGGATAGATCACGTAAATGTCGTTAAACCCTCCACCACCCGACAGCCAATTAGTAAGGGTTGTCACGTAAACAGAATATGCCAATTAGTTACAAGTACAGCACTAACCGGTGTGTTGGAGAGCAAAGCCGCAACATTTACAATCTGAGTACGACGTTTCGCCTGTAATTACAACCAGCATCATCCGTCCACAGCCAGATTTACGTGATCTAACCCAAAAAAAACCTGTCTTCTGGATGATATTGGTCGCGAAAGCCTACGTGTTAGTGGTTTACTAAACGAACCATCAATGTAAAGTACTGCCGTCTAAGCTCGGAACATGAAGACCACACCAACCCCTCTCCTGAAGCCCTCTCGTCGTGGCTGGCAGACCTCGGCATCTCGCTTGGGAACATTGCCACACGCAGTAGGTTGACACACATCGTAAACAATGTTGTATACTGTAGTATACACATACACACAAAGATCCCCCGTGTAGCCTTAACAGACTGTTGGGGCAAGTGCTGTTAGCAAGCAGCACCTATGAAGGCCGGCACGGCACACGAGGGGGTGGGTAACACCACGAACGACCGCCTTTGTCTCCCCAGTGGCGATGTTTACGCATTGTTCCGGATACTCATTTGAGGCCGAGTTAACCTAGGGGAGGCCCACGACCAGGTTAAGATAATAATCTGTCGCAGGTGTTGGCCGCGAACGGAAATCAAACCGGGTCCTGGCGTCAGCTTCGTAGCCACCGCTCCCCACTACACTACCGCTCCCAAGACACAATGCACACCCATCCAGTTACACCCACACACAGTCACACACACACAGTCCACCCCCATCCAGTCACATACACACAATGCACACCCATCCACACAATACACACCCACAATGCACACCCATCCAGTCACATACACAATGCACAACCATCCACAGTCACATACACAATGCACACCCATCCACACCCACAATGCACACCCATCCACAGTCACACACACAATGCACACCCATCCAGTCACATACACACAATGCACACCCATCCACACATACACACCAATACACACAATGCACACCATCCAGTCACATACACACAATGCACACCCATCCACACGCACACAATGCACACCCATCCACACAGTCACACACGTAATGCACATCCATCCAGTCACACACACACAATACACACACACACACAATGCACACCCATAGTCACACACACAATGCACACCCATCCAAACACATCCATCTACGCACGCACATGAAGCACGCAGACGCCGCGCATACACACGGACTGCCGTGCCGCTGCCCGTCTCAGTGTCGTTGTGTCTGTACTCTCAGGGTGGACTCGACTCTCTGACGCGTCAACTTCTTTCGCGTCGCACGAAGCCTGAACCCGTCGCCAACGGGAGCGTTGCTGGCTCTGGGGGGGGGCTCTAGGGGCATTGCGATGGGGGAGGTCGCTCGGGGGGGGGGCCTAGTTTCATCAATCGACGAGCGCGGCGCGGGGGCAAAGGCAGTCGTAGTAGCAGCGGCAGCAGCAGAGGGCAGCAACGGAGGCGGCCTCCACGGGCCCCTCGTAAGGCCGCCCCCAGGCCTCTGCTAGGCCAGGCCGACACCACGGGGGGGGGGCGGGCGGCCCAATTCGTCCGCCCGCTCAACGGCGCCAGGCCGCGCTCTCGTGCGCTTACAATCCTCGTGTCGCGCTTCCCCATGGCGCCTTCCTCCTCCTCCTGCTCCTCCTCCTGCTGCTCCTGCTGCTGCTGCTGCTGCTCCTGCTGCTGCTGCTCCTGCTGCTGCTGCTCCTGCTGCTGCTGCTCCTGCTGCTGCTGCTCCTGCTGCTGCTGCTCCTGCTGCTGCTGCTCCTGCTGCTGCTGCTGCGCGTTGCAAGCGGATCGCGTCCTGCCGCTCGACTGCTGCCGCGGCCTCCTCCGGGGCGACGTCACGCGAACCAGCGGGGCCCACAATGCACCGCCGCCTCCAGAAGCTTCCGCGGGCGTGGGGGGGGCGTGGGTGGGTGGGTGGTGGGGGGAGAGGGTGGGGGTCAGAGGGGGGTTTTTGGGGGGGAGAGGGTGGGGGTCAGAGGGGGGTGGTTGAGGGGGAGAGGGTGGGGGTCAGAGGGTGGTGGTGGGGGAGAGAGGGTGGGGGTCAGAGGGGGGTGGTGGGGGGAGAGGGTGGGGGTCAGAGGGGGGTGGTTGAGGGGGAGAGGGTGGGGGTCAGAGGGTGGTGGTGGGGGAGAGAGGGTGGGGGTCAGAGGGGGGTGGTGGGGGGAGAGGGTGGGGGTCAGAGGGGGGTGGTGGGGGAGAGAGGGTGGGGGTCAGAGGAGGGTTGTGGTGGGGGGGAGAGGGTGGGGGTCAGAGGGGGGTGGTGGGGGAGAGAGGGTGGGGGTCAGAGGAGGGTTGTGGTGGGGGGGAGAGGGTGGGGGTCAGAGGGGGGTGGTGGGGGAGAGAGGGTGGGGGTCAGAGGGGGGTGGTGGGGGGAGAGGGTGGGGGTCAGAGGGGGGTGGTGGGGGAGAGAGGGTGGGGGTCAGAGGGGGGTTGTGGGGGGGGAGAGGGAGGGGGTCAGAGGGGGGTGGTGGGGGAGAGAGGGTGGGGGTCAGAGGGGGGTGGTGGGGGGAGAGGGTGGGGGTCAGAGAGGGGTGATGGGGGGAAAGGGTGGGGGTCCGAGGGGTGTGGTGGGGGGAGAGGGTGGGGGTTCAGAGGGGGGTGGTAGGGGGGAGAGGGTGGGGGTCAGAGGGTGGTGGTGGGGGAGAGAGGGTGGGGGTCAGAGGGGGGTGGTGGGGGGAGAGGGTGGGGGTCAGAGGGGGGTGGTGGGGGAGAGAGGGTGGGGGTCAGAGGAGGGTTGTGGTGGGGGGGAGAGGGTGGGGGTCAGAGGGGGGTGGTGGGGGAGAGAGGGTGGGGGTCAGAGGAGGGTTGTGGTGGGGGGGAGAGGGTGGGGGTCAGAGGGGGGTGGTGGGGGAGAGAGGGTGGGGGTCAGAGGGGGGTGGTGGGGGGAGAGGGTGGGGGTCAGAGGGGGGTGGTGGGGGAGAGAGGGTGGGGGTCAGAGGGGGGTTGTGGGGGGGGAGAGGGAGGGGGTCAGAGGGGGGTGGTGGGGGAGAGAGGGTGGGGGTCAGAGGGGGGTGGTGGGGGGAGAGGGTGGGGGTCAGAGAGGGGTGGTGGGGGGAGAGGGAGGGGGTCAGAGGGGGGTGGTGGGGGAGAGAGGGTGGGGGTCAGAGGGGGGTGGTGGGGGGAGAGGGTGGGGGTCAGAGAGGGGTGATGGGGGGAAAGGGTGGGGGTCCGAGGGGGGTGGTGGGGGGAGAGGGTGGGGGTTCAGAGGGGGGTGGTAGGGGGGAGAGGGTGGGGGTCAGAGGGTGGTGGTGGGGGAGAGAGGGTGGGGGTCAGAGGGGGGTGGTGGGGGGAGAGGGTGGGGGTCAGAGGGGGGTGGTGGGGGAGAGAGGGTGGGGGTCAGAGGGGGGTGGTGGGGGAGAGAGGGTGGGGGTCAGAGGAGGGTTGTGGTGGGGGGGAGAGGGTGGGGGTCAGAGGGGGGTGGTGGGGGAGAGAGGGTGGGGGTCAGAGGAGGGTTGTGGTGGGGGGGAGAGGGTGGGGGTCAGAGGGGGGTGGTGGGGGAGAGAGGGTGGGGGTCAGAGGGGGGTGGTGGGGGGAGAGGGTGGGGGTCAGAGGGGGGTGGTGGGGGAGAGAGGGTGGGGGTCAGAGGGGGGTTGTGGGGGGGGAGAGGGAGGGGGTCAGAGGGGGGTGGTGGGGGAGAGAGGGTGGGGGTCAGAGGGGGGTGGTGGGGGGAGAGGGTGGGGGTCAGAGAGGGGTGGTGGGGGGAGAGGGTGGGGGTTCAGAGGGGGGTGGTAGGGGGGAGAGGGTGGGGGTTCAGAGAGGGGTGGTAGGGGGGAGAGGGTGGGGGTCAGAGGGTGGTGGTGGGGGAGAGAGGGTGGGGGTCAGAGGGGGGTGGTGTGGGGAGAGGGTGGGGGTCAGAGGGGGGTGGTGGGGGAGAGAGGGTGGGGGTCAGAGGAGGGTTGTGGTGGGGGGGAGAGGGTGGGGGTCAGAGGGGGGTGGTGGGGGAGAGAGGGTGGGGGTCAGAGGAGGGTTGTGGTGGGGGGGAGAGGGTGGGGGTCAGAGGGGGGTGGTGGGGGAGAGAGGGTGGGGGTCAGAGGGGGGTGGTGGGGGGAGAGGGTGGGGGTCAGAGGGGGGTGGTGGGGGAGAGAGGGTGGGGGTCAGAGGGGGGTTGTGGGGGGGGAGAGGGAGGGGGTCAGAGGGGGGTGGTGGGGGAGAGAGGGTGGGGGTCAGAGGGGGGTGGTGGGGGGAGAGGGTGGGGGTCAGAGAGGGGTGGTGGGGGGAGAGGGTGGGGGTTCAGAGGGGGGTGGTAGGGGGGAGAGGGTGGGGGTTCAGAGAGGGGTGGTGGGGGGAGAGGGTGGGGGTTCAGAGGGGGGTGGTGGGGGGAGAGGGTGGGGGTCCGAGGGGGGTGGTGGGGGGAGAGGGTGGGGGTTCAGATGGGGGTGGTAGGGGGGAGAGGGTGGGGGTCAGAGGGGGGTGGTAGGGGGGAGAGGGTGGGGGTCAGAGGGGGGTCGTGGGGGGGAGAGGGTGGGGGTCAGAGGGGGGTCGTGGGGGGGGAGAGGGTGGGGGTCAGCAGGGAAGGGGGTGCAGTGGTTCGCGCGCTGCGATGTGAACTCAAAGACTCGAGTTCGATTCCCGCTCACGGCCAACAGCAGTGATGATTATCTGAACCGGTCCTGAGCCTCCCCTAGTTCGAATGAGCTTCAAATGAGTACCTGGTGCGATGCGTAAACATCGCCACTCGGGAGACAAATGCGGCCGGGCCTGGTGCTGGCCACCCACCGCCTCGTGTGCCGTGCCGGCCTTCATAGGTGCTCGCTAACAGCACTTGCAACGACAGTCTGTTAAAGCTATTCGGGGGATCTTTGTGTTTGGGAGAAAGGGGAGAAGGGGGGGGGTGTGGGGGGTCTAAGTGGGATGTGGGTGAGGGATGTGGGTGAGGGATGTGGGTGAGCGTTGGGGGTGAGGGTAGAGCAGGCTTGCCCGTGTGGGTGGAAGTCAGTCGATCTGGCCGCTCTCCGCCAGATGATGCAGCAGCGATGACGGCCGCTGTCTCCCATCGCACCGCCAGTGTCCGTGCGATTACTCCTTTGGGATAAGCGAACGCGATGTCGCCGGGGCACAGCGTCAAGCTGCCACATGCGATGTGTCACCTCAACGCGGTTGCGCAAGCCGTGGAGAGACCATCTCAATCATCCTTCCTGGGGCGCTGGGCAAGATGTTAACTACCTTGCCTCGTATACGGGAGGGTTCGATCCCGACCCTGACGCCCGCTGCTGTATATTTGGAGTTTGCGGTGTCTCTCTCACTCCCCATGGTCGCGTTGATTTTTCTCCGGGTCCTCCGGGTTTTCCCCCTCCACGTTCATAATCGGCGTGAGCTTCAACGCAATGTGGCTGCTCTACATTTCCACGGTGATTCGCCAACTTCGTTGAGCAATCATTTGTGACAGCCGGGTCGCTTCTGAAAAAGAGCTAAGTAGCTCAGCGGTGGCCTTACCTGGTAAAATAAAATAAAAATAATTGTAATGTAAAATAATATCGACTGTGCAGTGGCGTAACGAGCGTGGGGCAGGCAGGGGGTGCCTTGCCCACCACCCCTGGTGGCCAAAGCTACGAGTTGTGCCCCCCAAGACAACCACCACCACGAGATTTGTTTTCAACAACAGTGTTGGGGCCCCACCTGAGCGTTTGCCACACCCGCTGCGCTGCCAACGCGAGTCACTGCGCCACTGCGACCGTGGCGTCGACTGCGTCTGCTGAGCAGCGCAAGGGGTGGACGCGTTCGCAAACGAAGCCGGTGATGGCATCGGCGGCTTTGGCCACAGCGGCGTCTTGATCTTGTTGCGCGGTGCAGATGGGGTGGTGGGGAGTGACGGGATTGATGGCGCTCGAGCGTCTGTGAAAAGAGCTTCACGGCTCTTCGGATTCGCCCAGGATAAGTAAAGGTTTTGATTCGTCCAGCGCCACGGAGCCAGGCGAGACTGCGTGCGCCGAGTGCGCGCGGGGGTTGGAATTCAGAACGGATGCCCAAACGTGGGGGGGTTGCCAAGTGCATGTATCGTGTCAACGATCCAGAGACAGAGTTTCTAGGGGGCAGCTTCTTTATTAACAACTTCCACGATCTCGTCCACACGCTCTACACAGCAGCTCAGCCCAGCATGTACACAACACCAGTCGTCTAACACTGACGGCGCTGACTGAGATAGGCAACTGATATCATTCGTAGCGCAATGTCTAGCGGAGACGACAGCGACGTCGAGACGAGTCCACTCCCCGCTCTCTGCTCCTCTAATTGCTACCAGCGCGGCCTGGCTCTGTCCTGACCGCGCCTCCCATCTCGAGCCCGCCAGCAGGTTCCAGGGGCCCCAGATGGGGTCCTAAGTGACCCTGACCCCAGTTCCTCTACTCTGCCCATACGCCACGCACGATATCATCGGCGTGTGTGCTGTCTGTAACTTGTGTCGGGGTTGAGATCTGCACCGCGGCTAATTCGCTGCGATGTCTCAAAGGAAGCAACAATGGGTGACGTGAGCTCCTCCACATCGCTGCTCCCGCTCTGCTCCCTCCGAGGGCTTCCGTCCGCACGGCCCCAGGGCGCGCGCATCCACGCGCCGCATGCCGTGACTGGACAAGAGACTCTGTGGACGTGGAAACAATAACATATCGACTCCTTTCCGTATGTGTCTCCTCTGCACACACACACACGAAAAGAAGAAGTGTGTTTTACACGAGCCTCGACCCGCGCGCTTGTCTTGACAGTGCTTCGTTCATCGGCAACATTGCTTCAATGCGAGCACACTCTGTGCCGGTGGTTTGACATTCGCTATTCTTAGGTTTTTTCGGTAAAGTCACGTAGGTAAAACATAAAATTAATAAAATCGTGCTGTGACGGTTCCACCTGAAGACGGAAGCTTGTGTTGCCTCCGAAACGTCGTGATTTTTTTATTTTACTTTTATTAATTTTAATTTTATTTTTTACCTACGTGACTTTACCAAAAAAACCTAAGAGTATGAATCCTTGCAGTCACGAAAGCTTCAAATCTAGAATTGACATTCGCTGTCTCGTCAGTCACTTGAAGCAGTGCTGGTGAACTGCCCTCCCCCGGGGTGTTCACGCATGAGGGCCCTCCCCTGTTGAAAGGGGCCATTCGTTGTAAGCGGCTCATCGTGGCAGGAATCCACTGGCGAAATTGAAGGCAGCCAGAAGCCGGCACCAATAATTGCTCGAGTTCTGTGGTCCGCCAGTAGGGGTGGGGGGAGATTGCTCCTTGTCAACAATCCCCGTTGTAAAGGCATCACATACTCCCAGAGCTCGTTGTTTTAGTGTGCATGCTCACCACAAGTTTATGTGTGGTTAATGCAGTGCACGATCCCTTGCAAAAGGTTTCAGTTTGGTGTCTTAGCATGTTAACGTAGCTGTTTTATTGACAGAAACTATAAACCTATTGTTATATTTTGATACTATATATATAATAATAGGTTTTCCCCTTTTTTCTGGCAACAAAACAGTTGTGGTAAGATGTCAGAACACCAAACCGAAACCTTCTGCAAGGAATCATGTGTCTGCATTAACCACAGATACTTGTGGTGAAAATACAAACGAAAAAACATGCGCTGACAGTATATTCATTGTCTTTGAAACTGATAGGTCCACACCAGAGAAAGGGGAAAACCTATATATTTTATATTTTCACCGCAAGTATTGTGGTTAAAGCAGACATGATTCCTTGCAAAAGGTTTCAGTTTGGTGTTTTAACATCTTAACACAGCTGTTTTGTTGCCAGAAAAAAGGGGAAAACCTATTCTGAAAAATTGATACCGGCAAAGGAGGTCCCATAATGTAGCTGCTCACCCCGAGCTCTCAATGTTCTCTGTGCTGTTCGCCTTTTGGCGTCCTCTGGTCTAACACTGTTTGACACGAGGCTCTAAAGAAAGCTGTCTCTGGTGTGGAACAAACTGTTTCCAAAACAATGCTTTATATCCTACCAGAACATGTTTTTTTGTATCTGCATGTTCACCAAAAGTATGTGAGGTTAATGCAGACATGATTCCTTTCAAAACGTTTCAGTGTGGTGTTTTAACATCCTTTTCTTATAAATCCACATTAAGTTTAACACACAGGCTTTCGCGACCAATATCATCCATCATATCGTTATGGGGGGGGGGTAGATCGCGTAAATATTTATTACGGACGGGTGAAATGTTCAAATATGGCAAGTTTTCACCGCGACACCGATCACAACAACAACA
>NC_136305.1:10798873-10918873 GCF_964198595.1 Lampetra fluviatilis | reverse complement strand
AACCCTCCCCGAGTTCCGGGACGAGAAGGAGCTCCACTCGCGCGCGCGGCCCCTCGCCAACGGCACCGAGTCGCGGCCGGCGCCCTCCTTCGTCACGGACCCCTTCTTCATCGTGGAGACGATCTGCATCATCTGGTTCTCGTTCGAGCTGCTCATCCGCTTCTGCGCGTGCCCCAGCAAGCCGGGCTTCTTCAAGAACATCATGAACTCCATCGACATCGTGTCGATCATGCCCTACTTCATCACCCTGGGCACGGAGCTCGCCGAGCACACGGGCTCCGCGAACGGGCAGCAGAGCATGTCGCTCGCCATCTTCAGGGTGGTGCGCCTCGTGCGCGTCTTCAGGATCTTCAAGCTGTCGCGCCACTCCAAGGGGCTGCAGATCCTCGGGCAGACGCTGCACGCCTCCATGCGCGAGCTGGGCCTGCTCATCTTCTTCCTCCTCATCGGGGTCATCCTCTTCTCGAGCGCCATCTTCTTCGCCGAGGCGGACGAGCCGGACACGCAGTTCACGAGCATCCCCGAGGCCTTCTGGTGGTCGCTCGTCACCATGACCACGGTGGGCTACGGCGACATGTTCCCCGTGACGCTGGGCGGCAAGATCGTGGGCTCGCTGTGCGCCATCGCCGGCGTGCTCACCATCGCGCTGCCCGTGCCCGTCATCGTCTCCAACTTCAACTACTTCTACCACCGCGGCGCCGGTGCCGAGGAGCAGACGGAGCCCGCCGAGGAGGCGGCATCGCCGGGCTCCTGCGGCCACAGCAAGCGGAGCCGCAGCGCCTCCAGCCTCAGCCGGTGCGACTACACGGACGAACTCGCCGCCTTCCTGGAGCCCAACCACGTGGAGTGAGCGGCTGGCGAGCGGCGGCTGCGGCGACCGGGATCCGTTTGGGTGAGGAGCCGAGGTGAGGAACGAGCGCTCCGTCAGTCCGTGACAGCCACCCCCCCCCCGAGCGATCGTCGCCCGCAAGGGGCCGCGTCGTGCCGGGGTGCCGAGCCGGGGGGGGGGGGTCCCACCGCACTCCACGCTCAAAACTCTCTCAGGCAGAATAAAAACAGTCCGCCCAGCGTTGTCGGGATTCACGAACGCGGAGCAGCGCCCACGAACCTCGGCTCCTTCTCTCCTTGCCCCCCCCCCCACCTTCAATTCGTCTCTGCCGACACCACGGACGACTCCGCGCTCCGCGTCTCCCTCGCTCGGATGGAGGTCATCACGCGTCGAGCGATGCCCCCCACCACCACCGCCCTGGTCCTGCACGGCCGCCTGCAGCGCGAGGTCTTCGCGAGCTTGAACAGCGACAATGGCGTGAACTCAACGATGTTGTTTTCCTTGGCGACCCCTCACCCGTCACCACCCCCCCCCCCCTCCCCGGAGATCCGCTCGCTCCGTACCCATCGGCGTTCGCGTAAATCGCGACACCTTTTCGAGGGTGATTTTAATCGATATCGGTCATTGTAAGTAAAAATGTCGTTCAGTCGATCGGGTTTTTTTGTGTGGAACATGCCTCGAATTGCTTGCAATTGGGAGAGCGACACGCACCCTTTGCTGCATGTTCCGGCAGCAACAGCAGAAGACGAAGCAATGCCAGCAGCGAGACTTTGAATCGCAGCGCCTGAACCCGCATGCTGCTGATGCTGTATGCGATGCTTCACGTGTTGGGGCTGCGACCTCAGAGATTCGCCTGCTCGCTGCACTTATTTTGCCTGTCACTCCACATGCCGCGTCTCCGCATATCGACCCTGAGCGTCTCTCGCCCTCGCAAGGAGTGGTGGGGAGGGCGCTTCGTTATTTTCAAGAACTTTTGTAAAGTCCGATCGACGTGCGCGACTCGGCCGGCGACTACTGCGAGATTCCACAGCGAGATTTATGACGCCCCCTCCCCCCACGATATCAGATAGGCCACCCGAGAGGGGGAGGGGGGCGGGAAGGGTGTTTTTTTGTTGTTGCGGGGACCGGTTCGATGTTCACGTTCAAAGCTCTGCGCTCCAACAAATCTTCCTGACGGCCTCGTCGCGAAAGGTCAGGTGTATATCGTTTAATAAACACATTCCCAGCTCGAAACCTGTCACAACTTCTGCGTATTTTGAACAAAAAAAAAACGAACCAACAAACAACCCAAGCGCGGTCTTCGCGTATCTCGGGTGGAACAAAGCCGCAGTGTACGGCGAGTGAACGCAACGGGGCTCTGACGGCACGTAGCCGACAAAAGGTCGTCGGGACGGGGAGATCCACACCGGGCTGCCAGTGTCCGGCGGGGGCAGAGGGCGCGCAGCTGCCGCGGTGTCGCGGGTGGCAAGGCTGCCAGCGGGGCTGGTGGGACGGGCTGCACGGTAGGAACGCCGCGACACAACAAGCCCCGAGGTCATCTCACATCGTCACGAAACCCAGACAACTCACATCGCCACTGCACCCTCCACATCGCCACTGCACCCTCCACGTCACCACTGCACCCTCCACGTCACCACTGCACACTCCACATCGCCACTGCACCCTCCACATCGCCACTGCACCCTCCACATCGCCACTGCACCCTCCACATCGCCACTGCACCCTCCACGTCACCACTGCACCCTCCACGTCACCACTGCACACTCCACATCGCCACTGCACCCTCCACATCGCCACTGCACCCTCCACGTCACCACTGCACCCTCCACGTCACCACTGCACACTCCACGTCACCACTGCACACTCCACATCGCCACTGCACCCTCCACATCGCCACTGCACCCTCCACATCGCCACTGCACCCTCCACGTCACCACTGCACCCTCCACGTCACCACTGCACACTCCACATCGCCACTGCACCCTCCACATCGCCACTGCACCCTCCACGTCGCCACTGCACCCTCCACATCGCCACTGCACCCTCCACGTCACCACTGCACCCTCCACGTCACCACTGCACACTCCACATCGCCACTGCACCCTCCACATCGCCACTGCACCCTCCACGTCGCCACTGCACCCTCCACGTCACCACTGCACCCTCCACATCGCCACTGCACCCTCCACATCGCCACTGCACCCTCCACATCGCCACTGCACCCTCCACGTCGTCACTGCACCCTCCACATCACCACTGCACCCTCCACGTCGTCACTGCACCCTCCACATCACCACTGCACCCTCCACATCACCACTGCACCCTCCACGTCATCACTGCACCCTCCACGTCGTCACTGCACCCTCCACATCACCACTGCACCCTCCACGTCATCACTGCACCCTCCACGTCGTCACTGCACCCTCCACATCGCCAGTGCACCCTCCACGTCATCACTGCACCCTCCACGTCATCACTGCACCCTCCACATCGCCACTGCACCCTCCACGTCATCACTGCACCCTCCACATCGCCACTGCACCCTCCACATCGCCACTGCACCCTCCACGTCGCCACTGCACCCTCCACGTCACCACTGCACCCTCCACGTCGTCACTGCACCCTCCACATCACCACTGCACCCTCCACGTCGTCACTGCACCCTCCACATCACCACTGCACCCTCCACATCACCACTGCACCCTCCACGTCATCACTGCACCCTCCACGTCGTCACTGCACCCTCCACATCACCACTGCACCCTCCACGTCATCACTGCACCCTCCACGTCGTCACTGCACCCTCCACATCGCCAGTGCACCCTCCACGTCATCACTGCACCCTCCACGTCATCACTGCACCCTCCACATCGCCACTGCACCCTCCACGTCATCACTGCACCCTCCACATCGCCACTGCACCCTCCACATCGCCACTGCACCCTCCACGTCATCACTGCACCCTCCACATCGTCACTGCACCCTCCACATCGCCACTGCACCCTCCACGTCATCACTGCACCCTCCACTTCATCACTGCACCCTCCACATCGTCACTGCACCCTCCACGTCATCACTGCACCCTCCACTTCATCACTGCACCCTCCACATCGTCACTGCACCCTCCACATCGTCACTGCACCCTCCACGTCATCACTGCACCCTCCACATCGCCACTGCACCCTCCACTTCATCACTGCACCCTCCACATCGCCACTGCACCCTCCACTTCATCACTGCACCCTCCACATCGCCACTGCACCCTCCACATCGCCACTGCACCCTCCACATCGCCACTGCACCCTCCACTTCATCACTGCACCCTCCACATCGCCACTGCACCCTCCACATCGCCACTGCACCCTCCACATCACCACTGCACCCTCCACATCGCCACTGCACCCTCCACATCGCCACTGCACCCTCCACATCGCCACTGCACCCTCCACATCGCCACTGCACCCTCCACATCGCCACTGCACCCTCCACATCGCCACTGCACCCTCCACATCGCCACTGCACCCTCCACTTCATCACTGCACCCTCCACTTCATCACTGCACCCTCCACATCGCCACTGCACCCTCCACATCGCCACTGCACCCTCCACATCGCCACTGCACCCTCCACATCGCCACTGCACCCTCCACATCGCCACTGCACCCTCCACATCGCCACTGCACCCTCCACTTCATCACTGCACCCTCCACATCGCCACTGCACCCTCCACATCACCACTGCACCCTCCACATCGCCACTGCACCCTCCACATCGCCACTGCACCCTCCACGTCGTCACTGCACCCTCCACATCGCCACTGAAGCCCTCCGCGACGTAGCTACGTATCTCGACCCCTCACTCGCGTCGCGAGGAACTACCTGCGAGGCCGGTGGCCACGTGGAGCGGTGGCTGCCTTGTGGGCATCACTCTTCTCACAATACACAACGAGTGTAGCCTGTGGAGTGTGTGGGGTGCAGAGTGTGGGGTGCAGGGTGTGCAGGGTGTGGGTTGCAAGGTGTAGGGTGCAGGGTGTGCAGGGTGTGGGGTGCAGGGTGTGGGGTGCAGGGTGGAGCGTTGAAGGTAAATACAATTTGGGTGAAGGATGCAGTGTGTCGGGTGGAGTGGAAAGTTGAACGTGGGATTGGGTGGATGGTGGTCTGTGAGAACAGAGGGTGGATTGCAGGGTAGAGTGGAGGATGGAGTGGAGGGTGGTCTGTGAAGACAGAGGGTGCAGTGGAGGGTGGAGTGGATGGTGGAGTGGAGGGTGGAGTGGATGGTGGAGTGGAGGGTGGAGTGGATGGTGGAGTGGAGGGTGGAGTGGATGGTGGAGTGGAGGGTGGAGTGGATGGTGGAGTGGAGGGTGGAGTGGATGGTGGAGTGGAGGGTGGAGTGGAGGGTGGAGTGCAGGGTGGAGTGGAGGGTGGAGTGGAGGATGGAGTCCGGAGCGGCGCTTGGAGACCGCGCCGACTCTGTGTCCGCTGTCAGTGCGAGTCGCCTCCCGCGGAACAATCTGCGCCGTCACCAGCTCGGGTCTAAAATAACTCCCCGCGTCTCCCCGCATCTCCCCGCGTCTCCCCGCGTCTCCCCACGTCTCCCCGCGTCTCCCCGCATCTCCCCACGTCTCCCCGCGTCTCCCCGCGTCTCCCCACGTCTCCCCACGTCTCCCCGCGTCTCCCCGCGTCTCCCCACGTCTCCCCGCGTCTCCCCGCATCTCCCCACGTCTCCCCGCGTCTCCCCGCGTCTCCACACGTCTCCCCGCATCTCCCCACGTCTCCCCGCGTCTCCTCGCATCTCCCCACGTCTCCCCGCGTCTCCCCGCGTCTCCACACGTCTCCCCGCATCTCCCCACGTCTCCCCGCGTCTCCCCGCGTCTCCCCACGTCTCCCCGCGTCTCCCCGCGTCTCCCCACGTCTCCCCGCGTCTCCTCACGTCTCCCCGCGTCTCCCCGCGTCTCCCCGCGTCTCCCCACGTCTCCCCGCGTCTCCTCACGTCTCCCCGCGTCTCCCCACGTCTCCCCGCGTCTCCCCACGTCTCCCCGCGTCTCCTCACGTCTCCCCGCGTCTCCCCGCGTCTCCCCACGTCTCCCCACGTCTCCCCGCGTCTCCCCGCGTCTCCTCACGTCTCCCCGCGTCTCCACACGTCTCCCCGCGTCTCCCCGCGTCTCCACACGTCTCCCCGCGTCTCCCCGCGTCTCCTCACGTCTCCCCGCGTCTCCCCACGTCTCCCCGCGTCTCCCCACGTCTCCCCGCGTCTCCCCGCGTCTCCCCACGTCTCCCCGCGTCTCCCCGCGTCTCCCCACGTCTCCCCACGTCTCCCCGCGTCTCCCCACGTCTCCCCGCGTCTCCCCGCGTCTCCCCACGTCTACCCGCGTCTCCCCACGTCTCCCCACGTCTCCCCACGTCTCCCCACGTCTCCCCGCGTCTCCCCGCGTCTCCCCGCGTCTCCCCACGTCTACCCGCGTCTCCCCACGTCTCCCCACGTCTCCCCACGTCTCCCCGCGTCTCCCCACGTCTCCCCACGTCTCCCCACGTCTCCCCGCGTCTCCCCACGTCTCCCCGCGTCTCCCCACGTCTCCCCACGTCTCCCCACGTCTCCCCACGTCTCCCCGCGTCTCCCCGCGTCTCCCCACGTCTCCCCACGTCTCCCCGCGTCTCCCCACGTCTCCCCACGTCTCCCCACGTCTCCCCGCGTCTCCCCACGTCTCCCCACGTCTCCCCGCGTCTCCCCGCGTCTCCCCACATCTCCCCGCATCTCCCACCGCTGCGTAGCGGGCAGCCTGCGGTGAAGCCGCGGGCCCCACAAGCTGCCCACTCCGCACGGAGCGCTTCTCTCAAGGAGGGGGCAGCGCGCGAAGGTTGACAACGCCAGACTCGCGCCGGACACCGCCACGTACCCTGCGTACGGAGCAACAATAACAATACTCATAATACTCATAATAATTGTGATTCACATTTATTTGTAAGGCGCCTTCCACTCACGTCTCACGGCGCCCTGCTAAGATTCGGGTTAAGGAAAGGCCAAGGGAGAAGGAGGAGCAAGAGAGACTAAACGGACTTAAGAAAATGTGTTTTTTTTAAAACGCGACTTAAAAGTGTCCACATTGTCGGCTTCCAACGGGGGGGAATTCCACGCAAGCGAGGCACAAATGCCCGCGCACCACAGGAACGCAGTCGAGATCGAGCTACGCGCAGAAGGTCTGTAGATCTTAACGACATTGAGGGGCTGTACGGATGGATTTGCTCGTGACCACGTGGTGGTGGTGCCGGCCCACGCACGGATTTACAAAGACTCGCAGAAGAAAACTCGACTCGTTTCAAGACCGGTAGCCAATGTGGTCATACGTAACGGTGGTTCGGGTGAGGACCCATAACTGCCGCAATTCTGTAAGAGTACGAATGTTGAACTTGCCAATACATGTTTTGGAGTTCTGTGAGAGCGGAGAAGGGCGGGGTAAGGCGATGGTTGTGAAGAATGGCGAGGAATGGTGAAGGTGCCGGAAATCGCGGCGTGCGTCAACATTTCCTTTCCACCCAGGGGGGTTTCTCTAAGCTCGCAGAACTTGTCTCTCCATGGACCCCCCCCCTCCCCAGACGGCACTCGCCACCACTCTCCCGTGCAGGGCGCGTGTGTGTGAGTGTTGAACTTTTTTCGCACTGTACGTAGCCAACCGTGCTAATCGGAGGTGCGGGATGTCCGTGGGAACACATTGAACACCCTACTCACAACAACAACAACCCCCGCATTTATATACACGATCCCATCCCAGTTTGTGTTCACGTGCATTTGGAATCGCAAAGTTAAATGTTTTGTTTACAAAAGTTGGAAGTGTTTGACACCAGGGAGCCTCGCCGATCCTGTAGATGCGGAGTTTGCGTGTCTCTCTACCCGTGGTCCCGCGGATTTTTTTCTGGGTCCTCCGGGTTTCACCTCCAAGTTTAGAATCAACATCACGCGTTTAGAGTATTTGGATGCCGCAAATGTCCACACGATAAGCCACTTTCTTTGGGCTATCATCTGTGGCCAGGTCGCTTCTGAACAAGAGATCTCAGTGTTGGGCCTAATCTGGTAAAATAAAAACATTCTTCAGTTTGGAGTCCCATGACTCTTTTTTTTCAGGAGAGTCCTGCACCGCGACGCTTGGCCAATATCTGCGTGTAGCAGGACACCAAAGCGTGATCCAGTCTGCCCACAGACGGGTCAGATGCCCTGCATGCTGTACTGCCTCCCTCATCAACGTCTCACCACCACCACTCTGCCACGTGCCAGCTGTTTCATTGTGGGACATCGGGACAAAGTGTCCCAGTACAGGTGTCCCACACTCCGATATGGCTGTCTTCGTGTCGGACAGCTGTTTCTGTGCGGGGCAGCTATTTCAGTGTGGTACATCGCGACAAAGTGTCCCCAGTACAGGTGTCCCACACTCCGAGATGGCTGTCTTCGTGTCGGACAGCTCTACCAGCATATAACAGCTGTCCCGCTGTCAGACAGCTGTCCCCATCACAGGGCGCCCTTGCGCGCCGGGCAAAGTGTTGTCTTACACCGCTGGCAAACGTCCACGGCGAAGCGAGCTGCCGTGCGTGCCCTCCTCCCTCGCCGTGTCACGGAAAGAGTTGCAAACCCAGGCTGCGGCCGGAACAATCACCGACACGTGTTTCGATTCCAATGATATCCCCCTTTAGTAGGAAGTTGACACGTATCCCTCCTACTCCACCACCTCCACCACCTCCACCACCCCCCCCCCCCGTGTCGTGCTCATAGCGCAGTGAGCGTGCCCCCGTCGCGTCCGCCGTTTGCGGTTTGTTGCCTTCGTCTCGGGTGATGCGATCACTTGGCCGGTGCCCGCTGTGGCAGAGGGCATCACGAAAATAAATAAGCAAATTGGGCCGCGCGAGTTTAATTAATGTACACAATGCAGCAGCCCTGGGGATGGATGGGTGCGGGTGGATGGCGTGGGGAGGGGGGGCTCTTATTAACGGTGTCATCGTGCCTGATGATTTAACGGTCTCGATTCGCAGATCTGTTGAAATCGATCTCCGGCGCACAGTCGCGACCGTCAGTTATCGCGCCAGATAAGCGGCGCTGAAATGTATACGGGCGACGCGGGCGAGCAGCCACCGCGGCTGCCGATGGTGCGGGACTCCAACGCACCCTCCCCCCCCGAGCATTCTCCATGCTTCTGCCCGCGTGCTTCACGTCCCATCGACAGACTCACCCGGGAGAATCGGGGGAGCAGACACCCCCTAACCGCCCCCCCCCCCACCTGCAAGAGCAGATGCCAGGTTGCTCAGCTCACTCCGTCACCGCCACGAGCACCCGGGCAGGGGCTGACGGCACAGGAGCCGCCGCTCGGAGTCTCGCGGTGGGCCAAAGTTCACATCCGGGCACCGTGAACTTCACAGCCGTGAACCCGTGAACTTCACAGCTGTGAACCCGTGAACTTCACAGCCGTGAACCCGTGAACTTCACAGCCGTGAACCCGTGAACTTCACAGCCGTGAACCCGTGAAGTTCACAGCCGTGAACCCGTGAACTCCACAGCCGTGAACCCTAAATTTCGATTTAAAGCTTTCGTGGTTTTTTCGGTAAAGTCACGTAGAATGGAAATAATAAAATAATAAAAATAAAACATAATAAAATAATTCTCACGACGTTTCGGCCACAACGCAAGCAGCCGTCCTCAGGTGGAGAACAGGTCTGTCGAGAAGACAGAGTCTGAATGAACCCGTGAACTTCACAGCCGTGAACCCGTGAGGGGGGGGGGGGGGGGTGAGGGGGGGGGTGTTAGGGTTTGACCGGTAGGTGTCGGGTGAGGAGTGGGCCTCGGTGAGGCACTGAGTGGGCCCTGGCCTGGGGTAGAGGGGCCCGTAATTAAGGCCCCACTCGGCCGTGCACAACATCCCCGGTGCAGCGCCATAACAGCAGCTGAATCAACACCAACATGGACATCATCATCGTCGCCACACACACCACTCGCCCACGCCTCCGCTCTCCTGTACGGCGTGTGTGTTGAACTTCTTTCGCACCGTACGTAGCCAACCGTGCCAATCGGGGGTGCGGGATGTCCGAGCGGTGATAGTGAACACCCTCCTCCCTACAACAACAGCAATAAACACATTCCTGCGGAGGGAGCTGGTAGGAACGTTGGGTTGCTCGGTCAATGGCCAGGGTCAACGGCGGCGTGGTGTATTCCGCAAATATGTCCGACTGTGAGGGCGGGCACAAGCCGGCGTGAGTCGGTTAAACGTTGAGTTTTATAAGGACACCACGGGGTGACCAGCCCCTCTCCACCCAGCCCCTCTCCACCCAGCCCTAGCCCTCCCTCCCACCCCCCACCCAGCCCCACCCTCTCCACCCAGCCCCACCCTCTCCACCCAGCCCCTCCCCACCCTCCCCACCCAGTCCCTCCCCACCCTCCCCTCTCCACCCAGCCCCACCCTCCCCACCTAGCCCCTCCCCACCCTCCCCTCGCCACCCAGCCCCTCCCTCCCCACCCAGCCCCACCCTGCACGACGGACGGACGGACACAATAATCCCCTGTGGGCTGGTGTAACCAGGAGGTTCCTACCAGTACAACCCGGCATTTGTACACACCTTGGTATCCCAGGTTGTGCTCACGTGCATTTAGAATCGCGAAATCAGCGCTTTGCTTACAAAAGTGTTCAACAGCCGGAAGCCTCACTGAGTCTGGACATTGTGTTGGGCTCTGCGTGCTCCTCTCTCGCTCCCTCTCCCCGCGTCGTCTCGTGGATCATTTTGTTTTTCTCTCTCCTCCGGATACTCGCAGCCACGCGTGCGAGACGACGATGAATGGATGGGGGCGGGGGGGTGGCGGAGCGCTTTAAAAATAAAAAAGTGAAACGCAACAATGCCCCTCGCGCTGCGTGCGCGGCTGAAGCTGAGAAGCGTCGCCGCGATTGATTCTGCAGTGAATGGGGCGAGAAGCACTTAGTGGCGGAGCCGGGCACGAGACGAGAGGTGGTGGTGGTGGGAGGGCTTCGGTTACCCCGAGGGCCGGAGGAGGAGGAGGACGTGGCGCACGAACCTCCTCTAAGGAGGGAGGCTGCCACCCTGGGCCAACCGGCTCGTTGCCCCCCCCCTCCTACCCCCCCTATCGACTCGCACTCCGGAGTGGAGGCCCCTTCGACTCGATTTCCCGGCGCGGCAGTTCACAACGACGGTGCGCGTTGCGTGGCGGGCCCAGCGACGCCTGGGTCGTCGTGGAAGAGGAGACCAAGCGCCAGCTCGAGTTCGCTCCGGTCGAAGCGCTTCCGCCAGCAGCGTCGCGAGCGAGCAGTTGCAGGGCTGCGCCTGTAACCTCAGGGGTGCGGGATGCCGTGCAGCGGGGGGGGCGGGTCCACGTGGGCAATGGCGCTCGGTGAAGTGTCGTGCGCGGTGAGCGGCGACTCTGCCGGTGGTGAGCGTCTCGGGGGGGGGGTGGATGTCTCGACGTCTCGGTTGGCCGTGAGAGCGCAACTCCAAATCCCCCCAGCCCCCCCCCACCGACGCGCTGTTCACGGGGACCTTCCTTTGTTGTTCACGCGACCAACCAGCGGCGCGGACGCTTTTACGCGCACGCGCACAATCACAAAACTGTCAGAGAAACTTTAGCGCCGGGTCCGGTGAGGTGGCTATAAATAGATGCGGAGCGATGAGGATGCCCACAGGGGCCTCACAACCCTCCCGTGCCGGGTGTGCTCCACGGTGGGGAGGGCGTGGGGAGGGCGTGGGGGGATCACAGGGGAAGCGGAGTGCTGTACCCCCCCCCACCATCACCGCACCCCCCAAGGCCCCCACTTCATTCACACAGAATTTCCACTCTGGTTGTTGGGATTTCGTAGCTGGTTGTTGTTGTGTGTCCCTCTCTCTCTCCTGCGTGCTCGTTAATCCACGAAAACACCGCGGCGGAGAACACAGATAAATCGGCGGCTTTCCCTGGCGTGTAGACGCGGCCAGTCACAGGCGAGCTGCCGCGCTTGTGAATGGGCAACGGGCTTGGTCTCACCGGTTGGATTCCATCTCCTGGGGCCGCCCTACGCCCCACGCCACCTCTGTGTCCACCACCTCGCAGGGTGACACGGGCAGAGCGCAGTCGATCGCCAGGTCGCGTGCGACGAGCTGAAGTGTGTGGGTACAACCCTCTGGGCTGAACGATTTGGGGGAAAATATCTAATTGGGATTTTTCTGACAGATATTGCGATTGCGATTTGATTTGCGATTCATTTTTTTAAAGTCAAGTTTCGGTTCAATATTCACTGTGTGATAGATTTTAAAAAATATGATGGAGCATTACCACATGATACCATCAAAATATGAACTGCTCTATATATTCTATTAAGCATGAGAACTTAAAGATATTAATTGCTTCCAATATTTTTTTCATTGAAATAGAACGAGAAAACATAGAACAATTGTTAAGTTAAATAAATAAAGTTATACTTATTAAAAATAAAACAATTCCAATAAAAATATGTTGGGCTTTTCAAATCGCAGCGTTTGCGATTTGCTAATCGCATTGTTTCAAATTGCGATTTCGATTTTAAATCGATTAATCGTTCCGCCCAACAACCCCCCACCCGTTCCGACTTAAACAAATCCTCCCGGATTCGACTCCCGATTCGTTTCATCGTGAATCTGGTAATCGGATCTGAGAACAACCCCGCACGGCTCTGCCTCGCTCCGCGCGAGCGAGCTGCGTGCAGTCCATGCACGGCCACCACCGCAGACATGCTGTGGTGTCTCAAACGACAACACCGTAGACCTATACAACGCACGCACTTTCATCAATCCACGTGCTGGATGAAGACCTGCCCCGTGCCGTGTGAATGCGGGGTGCTGTTTGACCGCGCGTTTGACCACCGCGGGTCAGGGCAGTTCGGCGAAGATGACAGGAGGTTCCCCCGCGATCGGTGTCAGCCGCGGCCTGGGACTCGAACTGAGGGTGGCTGGGTCCACAGTGCGGCGCGCTAACCACGACGCAGATCGCTACGCATTTGATATTCAGACGCAGCCACGGCAACCGGGAGGATTCCGAACTGAACGCGATGCTCACCGCGGGGGTCGCGCTGCGAAACGTGGCGGGTTCGTTGCGACGCGGCCGGGGGGGGGGGGGCTGGGGGCTTAGCGCGGAGCGGACCGCCTCGGTCCGCTGCGGCTACGCGAAGGTCGGGACTGGCTGCTTTGCGCTCCGCCATGTGACTGTCTGGGGAAGGGAGGAGAGGCGAGTTGGGGAGCACGAGGGAGGGAGGGATTGGGAGGCGGCGTGGCTGGGCGCGGGGGGCACGGCTTTGTGGTGTAAGGTTGGAGCGTGCGGTCCGTGCACAGAACGTTTTAAAACGCGAGCGGAGCGGGGGGGAGGAGGAGGAGGGAGGAGGAGGGGGGAGGTAGGGGGAGGGGGGCGGCCCAGCCAGAAGCGGGGTCACAAAGTCGCGCAACATTCCCCATTAAAACGCAGTCGCGTGCGCAGCAGGCACGGCCAGGATTAGCGCACGAATCGTGATCTTGTGGCAGAAAATCAGCGCACGAATCGTGATCTTGTGGCAGAAAATCAGCGCACGAATCGCGATCTTGTGGCAGAAAATCAGCGCACGAATCGTGATCTTGTGGCTATGGAAACAAACAAAAAAAACCCGTCCTCTCTATCTCTGTCTCTCTCTCTCTGTCACGCGCGCGCTCTGGGATCTCGACGTGGAGGTGGAATTCGGGGCCAATGTCCACGGCTGCGTTTCGCTTCCGTCCAAATGCCGCACCATCCGCAGTGCAACAACACAAGCATTGGCGTCGTTGTGCCGAATATCCGTCGTAACATCAGCGGACAACAACCGCCGCCTGCACATCTCTGTCCCTCGGCAGAACGAGAAACACAAATACACGCATCGAAGCATGTTCATTTACACATCCCATCATGCGCGCGGCATCAGTGGTAGCGCAACTGGGCTCCACGTTGTCCCCCCCTCAATCGTCAGGGATTCCCCGATCGGCTCATCCGGTGCAGCTGTCACCGGATGGATTCGCGTTGATTCCACACGCGTGGAGCGTTGTCAATGTGACCCGGGCGCGCCCAGGGGATCATAGAGGGCCCGGGCAGGATGCCACGTGGGTGTCCCCTTCTTTGTGTGAGGAATGGGGGGGGGGCGGCATATTAACCCTTTGCCCCCCACACAACTCCTCCTCGCATCCAACGTGAGCGGCCCTGCGGGTCACCTGCACCGCGAAGTGCGCATCACGAGCAGGAGGGAGGGGGATGGGGGGGCGGGGTGTTCCCGGCATGAACCCAATGGCTGGACTAAGCAGGGCACTCGGTGACGAGGCGGCGATCGCAGGGCTCAGTGGCAGCGACGGCAAGAGCCCTGAGAGCCCCCACGGAACCCGCCCCCACCCCCCCCCATACACGCGCTCGGCGTGCCACGTGCGCGGCGTGGCCACGTGCGCGTGGCCACGTGTGCGGCTCAACGGTGGCGCCCAAGTGAGCGCAGCGGGGTGTGCGGCACACAGCCCCCCAGCACCCCCCCAGCCCCCCCCCCGGGGGCCTGGGGAGAGTGCGGGGTCGGCAGTGGGTGCAGCGGCGACTCCCCGCCGGGCGATTCGCACGGCAATCGGCCGACGGTGCAGGAAATGGGCGGTCTTTAAAAGACAAAAATCCCCCGTAAAATATTAAGAGGCTGTTGGGACAAGTGCTGTTAGCGAGCGCCTATGAAGGCCGGCGCGGCACACGAGGGGGTGGGTAACATCACGCCCGGCCGCCTTTGTCTCCCCAGCGTGGATGATTTCACACCGCACCAGATATTCATTTAAGGCTGAGTCGATCTAGGGGAGGCCCAGAACCGGTTCAGATATTCGTCACTGGTGTTGGCCATGAGCTGGAATCGAACCGGGTTCATAGCGCAGCACGCTAACCGCTACACTACCGCTCCACACACACCAAGACACAAACACCAAGACAACAACAACCGCGGTGACGTCACCACGACGCTTGTGCCAGGCCATGTGCACGTTGAGAACACGTGAAGTGTTGAACGCCCGCTGGCAGGAGGTCACGGGGCAGACCCAGGTGCCACGGGTCGACTAACTGAGATGAGTGGCTGATGCACCACCTGTGCCCCCTACTATGCCAACTTGCTTTGCTTTAGTCACCCGGCGCTCCGCTCGTTGTTGTGAGCGTCGCTCCTCCCCCCTCCGTTGTTGTTGGACGGCGACTGCCTCCAACTGCCCAGTAGCGTCCTTCACGAGCCTCCTCCACAGAGACCGATCTTGACACCGCTGGTACCAGTCATCGGCAAGTCCACTCAGCTCCACATCCTCCTGTACCACATCACTCCATCTCTTCTCTAGCCCGTGCCGCGCCCGTTTAGCCCCCTCGATCCGGCCGAACAAAAGCTGTTTGGACATGCGGTGGCTGGGCATGTGGGCTACATGACCCAGCCAATGCAGCCTTGCCTGCCGGAGGAGCTCACCGTTGGGACTTTTTCCAGATCTTTCAAGGATTTGTGAGCTCCTTACACAATCCAGCGTTACACAACTGATGAAAGGATAATGCCGCTCGACTGATTCAAAGTGAGACCTCTGCTGTTAAACCGGAGCCGGTCATGAGCACACTGCCCAGGTATGGGAAACTCTCCACTCTCTCCACAACTGCCCCATCACCAATTGGGAGTTGTGTGGGTGGATTGTCCCATGGTACAAAATACCCAGGCAGGTGCTTAGATTTAGTGGGGCTGATGATAAGGCCCCACCTCTGAGTTGCAAGCTCTAGGTTCAGCAGCAGCGCCTCCAACTCCTGCTCTGAGTGAGCAGCAATTACCAGATAATCGGCATACATGATATGGTTAAGCACCCGGGCATCGATCAGCCTCCCATTGCATCTGTAACAGATGTAAATTCCTCCGGTACAGCTATTGAAGGCTTCACGAACGACGTGATCAAAATAGATGTTAAATAATGTGGGAGCCAGAGGACATCCCTGTCGCACCCCAAGGTGTACAGGGAATGGCTCCGACTCCCGGCCACGTAGTGTTATCCGGGCCCGCTCATCATCATGAAGATCGTGAGCAGAGGGTCAGGGATTCCGAAAGCACGAAGAACAATCCAGAGCCCAGGCCTACTGATGGTATCATAGGCCTTGACCAGGTCAATAAACACCAAGACACATACACACACCAAGACACACACACACACAGCCGTTGCCGAGAGTTGAACGAAACATCGTGATACTGCGTGTGCAGTGGTGCACAAGCACATGCAGACACACACGCAGACACACAGACACACACAACATAACAACTCATCACATGTGTCAACACCGCTGGCCGACAGAGGCAGCATTTGATTAGAGGCGACGTTTTTGCCAATGGCCTTCTTTCGTAGCAGGACAATTGCCTCGTCGGTGTGTCCGGTCGGTGGCTCTTGTTCAGCGACCTGGTGACTCGTTAGGGACTGCGTTGTCAGCCGTCCAGTCCTCGGCCGATAGCACAACCATTCCCGTCTCAAATAACGAGCGTGGCGGTGCTCACCCCTCCCGCTGTGCAGCCCCGAGCCTGGAAGAGTCTAGAGGCACTCCCGCATGAGGATGTGGCCACCCCGAGCCATCGCGACGAGCTGGGGGGGGGGGGCTCTCTGGCAGGACTCCACAGCGCTCACGGTGACGCAAACGCAGCGGCCAACCAACCTCGGACTGGACATTTATAATTGTCGCTCTATGTCAGACATGCGGGCGAAAGAAGCCGCGAGCCGTCGAACGTAAATTCCACGTTGCTATGGCGAGGGCGATTATATCCGCCTGCCATGCGCCGTCGTGTCCGCGTCAATCGTTGCCTCCTCGAGACGCGACTCGGCCGGCAGCCGGTGGCGCGCGAACTTTGGGCGCCGTCTCGAGCAGAGCGCGCTCGAGCGGGCAGGGGAGGCGACGGGCTTCGTCGTGGGCGAGGGGCGCTGCGCGGATCGTTGGGAGATAAACAGCGGCGGGCGGGCGGGCGGCTCACGCGTGACCCGCCCTCGCCGATGCCCAGCCGCTCGAGTGGGGGGTGAGGGGTCCCGAGCGCATTCATAATCCATGAGGCGCGTGAGCCAGGGCGGGTTCGCTCCGTGACCACGCCACCACCCTGCTCCTGTTGCCTGAGAGCGTTTCGAGAAAGGGTTTCCATTGGAGCCATTGTGAGGAGATTCTGGCGACGCGCAGCGCCGGTGTCGCGTGACCTCTCGGATTACGCGGCGCTCGTCGCTGAGACGCGGCGGCGGCGCCGGGGACCCCGAGCGCAACGCCACGGCGGAAAGATCGCGAATGAGAAGTCGCCGCGACTGTGACGAGTGCGCACGCACCCCCCACCCCTCACACCCCCCCCCCCCCCCCACTTACATCGCGGTCTGTCTGTGCGTAGCGCGCGGGCGCGCGTGTTTATTTTGGCAATGTCGTACACGTGTCGTCGCTTTTGTTTCCGTTTGTTGCAAAGGTATTTTGGCTGCCCCCACCCTCCCGTCGCGTTTGCTGTTGACCCCGACGATGGGAGATGACGGTCGGTGAGTGGGGCGCGTGGCCCGTTCCGGGAGAGCACCGCATCGCAGAATCTCCCGTGTCTGAAATCTCACAGAATCTCTCGTGTCTGAAATTCTCACAGCATCTCCCGTGTCTGAAATCTCACAGAATCTCCCGTGTCTGAAATCTCACAGAATCTCCCGTGTCTGAAATCCTCACAGCATCTCCCGTGTCTGAAATCTCACAGAATCTCCCGTGTCTGAAATCTCACAGAATCTCCCGTGTCTGAAATCCTCACAGCATCTCCCGTGTCTGAAATCCTCACAGCATCTCCCGTGTCTGAAATCTCACAGAATCTCCCGTGTCTGAAATCCTCACAGCATCTCCCGTGTCTGAAATCTCACAGAATCTCCCGTGTCTGAAATCCTCACAGCATCTCCCGTGTCTGAAATCTCACAGAATCTCCCGTGTCTGAAATCCTCACAACATCTCCCGTGTCTGAAATCTCACAGAATCTCCTGTGTCTGAAATCCTCACAGCATCTCCCGTGTCTGAAATCTCACAGAATCTCCCGTGTCTGAAATCCTCACAGCATCTCCCGTGTCTGAAATCTCACAGAATCTCCCGTGTCTGAAATCTCACAGAATCTCCCGTGTCTGAAACCCTCGCGTGCAGGATTCCCCGAATGCCATTTCTATGGGTGGCAGATGTCGTTTTCGCAAATGACCCTAATTACGCAATCGCAAACCCCATTCCGTGCCCGCAGCAATGGAAATGAGCACGCAGCTCTTTGCATTTGAACCAACAACAAAATGGACCAACGCAACGATTTGTTCCTTCCCACTTCAGCAGAGCACTTTACATAATTGCCCCCTGTTGGTCATTCCGGCCATCTTCGTGGGGAATACGTAGCTCCCACTTAAAACGTTCGTGACTGCAGGAATTCACATTCTTTGGTTCTTTCGGTAAAGTCACATAGACATAAAAACGAATAATAAATAAATAAAGTGAATTCAAATATATAAATAATAAAAACAATAATGTAGACTGTAGCCTGGTTCTTATTCGGAGTGATTGTACTGACAGTCTATAATGTAGACTGTAGAAATTGTTATTAGTCTGGGTGATTGTTCTGGCAGTCTATAATGTAGACTGTAGTCTGGGTATTAAGTTTGGTGAGTGTACTGGCAGTCTATAATGTAAACTGTAGCCTGGTTATTAAGTTTGGTGAGTGTACTGGCAGTCTATAATGTAAACTGTAGCCTGGTTTTTAAGCTGGTGAGCGTATTGGCAGTCTATGATGTAGACTGTAGCAATGGTTATTAAACTGAGTAAGTGTACTGGCAGTCTATAATGTAGACTGTAGCCTGGTTATTAAGCTGGGTGAGTGTACTGGCAGTCTATAATGTAGACTATAGCCTGGTTTTTAAGCTGGCGAGCGTATTGGCAGTCTATGATGTAGACTGTAGCAATGGTTATTAAACTGAGTAAGTGTACTGGCAGTCTATAATGTCGACTTATTCTTGGTTCTTTCAGTAATTTAAATATGAAAAAAAAAATATTAAAACAAAAACCACGACGTTTCGATCGCTACACAAGCGGTCGTCATCAGGCAAAGGGGGGTTAGCCTCTAAAGGCGAATTGTTTATAAGGTTTAGAGATGGGCATTGCCCAAGTGTGTCAGCAGATAACCCCCTAAGAACCAGGCTACAGTCTAAATTATTGGTGTTTTGTTTTCATTTTTTATTTACTTTCTTTTGTATTTTTTTAATGATTATTTTTCTTCTATCTCCGTGACTTTACCGAAACAACCAAATACTATAACTCTTCCTTCTTCCTGACAAGCGCCGCGCGGACCGTAACAAGACCATTGCGTTATTCCACGCAGTTGACCCGTAGGAGGCAGATGGGTCATAGGCTCATGAAAGATTCAGCACTTGGCTGGAGGAAAGCAACCGAAGGAAGAGAATGAGATAAGACGGGGGGGGGGGGGGATGTCCACGTGTCACAGCCGTCGAGTGCCATCGAGATGTGCCTGCTCGCTTCTTGTGTCGGTGTCCGCGTGACTCGTGAGGGCGCGGGCGGCCTCGGAAACAGCTTCAGGGTTCGACGGTGATGAAAAGGCGAAATCCTCCGAAACGTGAAGGTTCATTGGAGTTTGAAGTGACCAGCACAGCATTTGTGCTCGTTTGGTCTGAACCAAACAAGAAATAAAAGTCTAACTCCACCGCCACTCAAAGTGCAGAGACATTCGGGAGATCGTGTCATGTTAACGTGTGAACGCGTCTTGGTTAAGCAGAGTGACACCTGTGCAGGGTACAGAGTGAGTGACAGGTGAGCAGAGTGAGTGACAGGCGAGCAGAGTGAGTGACAGGTCAGCAGAGTGAGTGAGAGGTGAGCAGAGTGAGTGACAGGCGAGCAGAGTGAGTGAGAGGTGAGCAGAGTGAGTGACAGGCGAGCAGAGTGAGTGAGAGGCGAGCAGAGTGAGTGACAGGTCAGCAGAGTGAGTGAGAGGTGAGCAGAGTGAGTGACAGGCGAGCAGAGTGAGTGACAGGTCAGCAGAGTGAGTGATTGGTGAGCAGAGTGAGTGACAGGCGAGCAGAGTGAGTGAGAGGCGAGCAGAGTGAGTGACAGGTCAGCAGAGTGAGTGAGAGGTGAGCAGAGTGAGTGACGGGTGAGCAGAGTGAGTGACGGGTGAGCAGAGTGAGTGCCAGGTCAGCAGAGTGAGTGAGAGGCGAGCAGAGTGAGTGGCAGGTGAGCAGAGTGAGTGACAGATCAGCAGAGTGAGTGACAGGTGAGCAGAGTGAGTGACAGGTGAGCAGAGTGAGTGCCAGGTCAGCAGAGTGAGTGAGAGGTGAGCAGAGTGAGTGGCAGGTGAGTGAGTGAGTGAGTGAGTGACAGGTCAGCAGAGTGAGTGAGAGGTGAGCAGAGTGAGTGACGGGTGAGCAGAGTGAGTGAGAGGTGAGCAGAGTGAGTGAGAGGCGAGCAGAGTGAGTGACAGGTCAGCAGAGTGAGTGACAGGCGAGCAGAGTGAGTGACGGATGAGCAAAGTGAGTGAGAGGTGAGCAGAGTGAGTGACAGGTCAGCAGAGTGAGTGACGGGTCAGCAGAGTGAGTGAGAGGTGAGCAGAGTGAGTGACGGATGAGCAAAGTGAGTGAGAGGTGAGCAGAGTGAGTGACAGGTCAGCAGAGTGAGTGACAGGTCAGCAGAGTGAGTGAGAGGTGAGCAGAGTGAGTGACGGATGAGCAAAGTGAGTGAGAGGTGAGCAGAGTGAGTGACAGGTCAGCAGAGTGAGTGACAGGTCAGCAGAGTGAGTGACGGGTGAGCAAAGTGAGTGAGAGGTGAGCAGAGTGAGTGACAGGTCAGCAGAGTGAGTGAGAGGTGAGCAGAGTGAGTGACAGGTCAGCAGAGTGAGTGACAGGTCGGCAGAGTGAGTGACAGGTGAGCAGAGTGAGTGACAGGTGAGCAGAGTGAGTGAGAGGTGAGCAGAGTGAGTGACAGGTCAGCAGAGTGAGTGAGAGGTGAGCAGAGTGAGTGACAGGTCAGCAGAGTGAGTGACAGGTGAGCAGAGTGAGTGACAGGTGAGCAGAGTGAGTGAGAGGTGAGCAGAGTGAGTGACAGGTGAGCAGAGTGAGTGACAGGTGAGCAGAGTGAGTGACAGGTCAGCAGAGTGAGTGACAGGTCAGCAGAGTGAGTGAGAGGTGAGCAGAGTGAGTGACGGATGAGCAAAGTGAGTGAGAGGTGAGCAGAGTGAGTGACAGGTCAGCAGAGTGAGTGACAGGTCAGCAGAGTGAGTGACGGGTGAGCAAAGTGAGTGAGAGGTGAGCAGAGTGAGTGACAGGTCAGCAGAGTGAGTGAGAGGTGAGCAGAGTGAGTGACAGGTCAGCAGAGTGAGTGACAGGTCGGCAGAGTGAGTGACAGGTGAGCAGAGTGAGTGACAGGTGAGCAGAGTGAGTGAGAGGTGAGCAGAGTGAGTGACAGGTCAGCAGAGTGAGTGAGAGGTGAGCAGAGTGAGTGACAGGTCAGCAGAGTGAGTGACAGGTGAGCAGAGTGAGTGACAGGTGAGCAGAGTGAGTGAGAGGTGAGCAGAGTGAGTGACAGGTGAGCAGAGTGAGTGACAGGTGAGCAGAGTGAGTGAGAGGTGAGCAGAGTGAGTGACAGGTAAGCAGAGTGAGTGAGAGGTTAGCAGAGTGAGTGAGAGGTGAGCAGAGTGAGTGACAGGTCAGCAGAGTGAGTGACAGGTAAGCAGAGTGAGTGAGAGGTGAGCAGAGTGAGTGAGAGGTGAGCAGAGTGAGTGACAGGCGAGCAGAGTGAGTGAGAGGTGAGCAGAGTGAGTGAGAGGTGAGCAGAGTGAGTGACAGGCGAGCAGAGTGAGTGAGAGGTGAGCAGAGTGATTGACAGGTAAGCAGAGTGAGTGACAGGTTGCCGTGCTGTGCACAGCTGCGCGGCCCCCCCGCCTTGCCCTGCGATTTCATCTGAGCCCAACCCGCGCCTGTGCCAGCGGTCTGATACCTGCCCTGGAAGCAATCGAGTTGTGTGAAAACTGCTCATGAATATTGAATTGGACGTCAGTCATTAATGAGTCTAATGGAAACTTACCGGTCAGTAAATCTGAGAACTGTTATCCTTTACACAGCGGGTTCAAACAGACATTTGATCTCACACCTTAGCATAAGCAATGACCGGAGCCTCAATGGTCAATGGCATCTACAGTGTTACAAGTGAATATTTAAAAGATACAAAAGGTGGAATCGTTTATTTTCTTTTCTGAACAACGAAAACGGCGTCCTTGTGCGGAATGGCAGGTGCCTCTCGAGTCTTGTCGCAGAAAAAAAGTAAATTTTCCGCATTTGGGAATGTTTTTTTAAAAATTCATTGTTGTTAACGTTTTGTTGAAATTCCAGCCACCGCGGGGCCGTTTTGCTGCTTCGGGGCCGCAGAACGCGGCTAGGTCAAAAGGGGACGCGTGGCTTCTAGCGTGCGGGGATTAATGAGAAGAGAGGGCACGCGAATGAGGGCGGGTGGAAGCTGGAGATTGAAATCGGGGCCAAAAAAGTCACATGGCCCAATGGTGCACGACTACGCGATACCGGTCCGGTAAAACCTCCAAATCTGGCTTCCTGCTGCTGGACGCCTGCCTCTAAACCCGCGCCATCTCACCCTAATCATGTTGGTCGGGGACTGTACAGACATCTGCATGGCGAATCCTGAGCGCCTGCGCGCCGCTCAGCGTTGCAGATTTCAGCTGCATTCATCTGTCCCCCTCCCCCCCCACCTTCTTCTTCTACCATGAACGTAACCCGCCACTATCGCGGACCACAATAAATCCTCGTGTGCACGCTCTATGAATAGATTAGCGATAGATTAATAGAGCGTGCAGACCACTACAACGTCCGGCACACAGAGCCGAGCCCGATGGATTTTAGTCCTGTCGGGACCCATCCAGCCCATTATGAATCCTCACCAGGGCGAGCTGACTGCACTAGTCGGGACCATTTCGTCAGTCAGCTGCGATGACAGCCCGTGGTGCTGGTTATGCAAGCGCCTCCTTGGGGCAAGAAGAGCCAAACCGTTCGTGAGGATGAATCGGCTTTCGAAGGGGGTGCTGACACCTTCTTGGTTCTTTCGGTAAAGTCACGTAGAAGGGAAATAATAAAATAATAAAAATAAAACTATAAAATACAATTATCACGACGTTTCGGCCACAACGCAAGCAGCCGTTGTGAGAATTGTATTTTATTATGTTTTAGTTTTATTTTTATTATTTTATTATTTCCCTTCTACGTGACTTTACCGAAAGAACCAAGAAGATGAATCCCTGCAGTCACGAAAGCTTCAAATCGAAAGGTGCTGACACCGTGACGTTGAAAGCAATGTCCAGACAACGCAACGTGTACAGGCTCGGCATCTACACGGGGCGACAAGATTCGCCTCCTAAACAACATCAGCCAAACCCACCGAGCCAGCGACAACTCGCTTGGCGACCGAGGCCTCCACGGTAACTGAGCAATGGCCATACTTCTGTGTTGAGGTCTCCCATGGCTATTGCGCAATGCTGAGGTCCCATGGCTCTTGTCCAGTGTCACGTGGTGTGGTTATTGCCCAGTGTCACGTGGTGTGGCTCTTGCCCAGTGTCACGTGGCGTGGTTATTGCCCAGTGTCACGTGGTGTGGTTATTGCCCAGTGTCACGTGGCGTGGCTCTTGCCCAGTGTCACGTGGAATGGCTCTTGCCCAGTGTCACGTGGCGTGGTTATTGCCCAGTGTCACGTTGCGTGGTTATTGCCCAGTGTCACGTGGTGTGGCTCTTGCCCAGTGTCACGTGGCGTGGTTATTGCCCAGTGTCACGTGGTGTGGTTATTGCCCAGTGTCACGTGGCGTGGCTCTTGCCCAGTGTCACGTGGCGTGGCTCTTGCCCAGTGTCACGTGGCGTGGTTATTGCCCAGTGTCACGTTGCGTGGTTATTGCCCAATGTCACGTGGCGTGGCTTGTGCCCAGTGTCACGTGGCGTGGTTCTTGCCCAGTGTCACGTGGCGTGGTTATTGCCCAGTGTCACGTGGCGTGGTTCTTGCCCAGTGTCACGTGGCGTGGTTATTGCCCAGTGTCACGTGGCGTGGCTCTTGCCCAGTGTCACGTGGCGTGGTTATCGCCCAGTGTCACGTGGTGTGGTTATTGCCCAGTGTCACGTGGCGTGGTTATTGCCCAGTGTCACGTGGCATGGCTCTTGCCCAGTGTCACGTGGCGTGGTTATTGTCCAGTGTCACGTGGCGTGGCTCTTGCCCAGTGTCACGTGGCGTGGTTATCGCCCAGTGTCACGTGGCGTGGTTATTGCCCAGTGTCACGTGGCGTGGCTCTTGCCCAGTGTTAGGTGGCGTGGTTATTGCCCAGTGTCACGTGGCGTGGTTATTGCCCAGTGTCACGTGGCGTGGCTCTTGCCCAGTGTCACGTGGCGTGGTTATTGCCCAGTGTCACGTGGTGTGGTAATTGCCCAGTGTCACGTGGCGTGGCTCTTGCCCAGTGCCACGTTGTGTGGCTCTTGCTCAGTGTCACGTGGCGTGGCTCTTGCCCAGTGTCACGTGGCGTGGTTATTGCCCAGTGTCACGTGGCGTGGTTATTGCCTAGTGTTAGGTGGCGTGGCTCTTGCCCAGTGTCACGTGGCGTGGTTATTGCCCAGTGTCAAGTGGTGTGGTTATTGCCCAGTGTCACGTGGTGTGGCTCTTGCCCAGTGTCACATGGTGTGGTTATTGCCCAGTGTCACGTGGTGTGGCTCTTGCCCAGTGTCACGTGGTGTGGCTCTTGCCCAGTGTCACGTGGTGTGGCTCTTGCCCAGTGTCACGTGGCATGGTTATTGCCCAGTGTCACGTTGTGTGGCTCTTGCCCAGTGTCACGTGGCGTGGTTATTGCCCAGTGTCACGTGGCGTGGCTCTTGCCCAGTGTCACGTGGCGTGGTCATTGCCCAGTGTCACGTGGCATGGATCTTGTCCAGTGTCACGTGACGTGGTTATTGCCCAGTGTCACGTGGCGTGGTTCTTGCCCAGTGTCACGTGGCGTGGTTATTGCCCAGTGTCACGTGGTGTGGTTATTGCCCAGTGTCACGTGGCGTGGCTCTTGCCCAGTGTCACGTGGCGTGGTGATTGCCCAGTGTCACGTGGCATGGTTATTGCCCAGTGTCACGTGGCGTGGCTCTTGCCCAGTGTCACGTGGCGTGGTTATCGCCCAGTGTCACGTGGCGTGGTTATTGCCCAGTGTCACGTGGCATGGCTATTGCCCAGTGTCAGGTGGCGTGGCTCTTGCCCAGTGTCACGTGGCGTGGTTATTGCCCAGTGTCACGTGGCGTGGTTATTGCCCAGTGTCACGTGGCGTGGTTATTGCCCAGTGTCACGTGGCGTGGCTCTTGCCCAGTGTCACGTGGCGTGGTTATTGCCCAGTGTCACGTGGCGTGGCTCTTGCCCAGTGTCACGTGGCGTGGTTTTCGCCCAGTGTCACGTGGCGTGGTTATTGCCCAGTGTCACGTGGCGTGGTTATTGCCCAGTGTCACGTGGCGTGGCTCTTGCCCAGTGTCACGTGGCGTGGTTATTGCCCAGTGTCACGTGGCGTGGTTATTGCCCAGTGTCACGTGGTGTGGTTCTTGCCCAGTGTCACGTGGCGTGGCTCTTGCCCAGTGTCACATGGCGTGGTTATTGCCCAGTGTCACGTGGCGTGGTTATTGCCCAGTGTCACGTGGTGTGGCTCTTGCCCAGTGTCACGTGGCGTGGCTCTTGCCCAGTGTCACGTGGCATGGTTATTGCCCAGTGTCACGTGGTGTGGCTCTTGCCCAGTGTCACGTGGCGTGGTTATTGCCCAGTGTCACGTGGCGTGGTTATTGCCCAGTGTCACGTGGTGTGGTTCTTGCCCAGTGTCACGTGGTGTGGTTATTGCCCAGTGTCACGTGGCGTGGTTATTGCCCAGTGTCACGTGGTGTGGTTCTTGCCCAGTGTCACGTGGCGTGGCTCTTGCCCAGTGTCACATGGCGTGGTTATTGCCCAGTGTCACGTGGCGTGGTTATTGCCCAGTGTCACGTGGTGTGGCTCTTGCCCAGTGTCACGTGGCGTGGTTATTGCCCAGTGTCACGTGGCGTGGCTCTTGCCCAGTGTCACGTGGTGTGGTTATTGCCCAGTGTCACGTGGTGTGGCTCTTGCCCAGTGTCACGTGGCGTGGTTATTGCCCAGTGTCACGTGGCGTGGCTCTTGCCCAGTGTCACGTGGTGTGGTTATTGCCCAGTGTCACGTGGTGTGGCTCTTGCCCAGTGTCACGTGGCGTGGCTCTTGCCCAGTGTCACGTGGCGTGGTTATTGCCCAGTGTCACGTGGCGTGGTTATTGCCCAGTGTCACATGGCGTGGTTATTGCCCAGTGTCACGTGGCGTGGTTATTGCCCAGTGTCACGTGATGTGGTTATTGCCCAGTGTCACGTGGCATGGCTCTTTCCCAGTGTCACGTGGAGTGGTTATTGCCCAGTGTCACGTGGCATGGCTCTTTCCCAGTGTCACGTGGCGTGGTTATTGCCCAGTGTCACGTGGCATGGCTCTTTCCCAGTGTCACGTGGCGTGGTTATTGCCCAGTGTCACGTGGCATGGCTCTTTCCCAGTGTCACGTGGCGTGGTTATTGCCCAGTGTCACGTGATGTGGTTATTGCCCAGTGTCACGTGGCATGGCTCTTTCCCAGTGTCACGTGGCGTGGCTCTTGCCCAGTGTCACGTGGCATGGCTCTTTCCCAGTGTCACGTGGCGTGGTTATTGCCCAGTGTCACGTGGTGTGGCTCTTGCCCAGTGTCACGTGGCGTGGCTCTTGCCCAGTGTCACGTGGCGTGGTTATTGCCCAGAGTCACGTGGCATGGCTCTTTCCCAGTGTCACGTGGCGTGGCTCTTGCCCAGTGTCACGTGATGTGGTTATTGCCCAGTGTCACGTGGCATGGCTCTTTCCCAGTGTCACGTGATGTGGTTATAGCCCAGTGTCACGTGGCATGGCTCTTGCCCAGTGTCACGTGGCGTGGCTCTTGCCCAGTGTCACGTGATGTGGTTATTGCCCAGTGTCACGTGGCATGGCTCTTGCCCAGTGTCACGTGGCGTGGCTCTTGCCCAGTGTCACGTGATGTGGTTATTGCCCAGTGTCACGTGGCGTGGCTCTTGCCCAGTGTCACGTGATGTGGTTATAGCCCAGTGTCACGTGGCATGGCTCTTGCCCAGTGTCACGTGGCGTGGCTCTTGCCCAGTGTCACGTGATGTGGTTATTGCCCAGTGTCACGTGGCGTGGCTCTTGCCCAGTGTCACGTGGTTTGGCTCTTTCCCAGTGTCACGTGGTGTGGTTATTGCCCAGTGTCACGTGGCGTGGCTCTTGCCCAGTGTCACATGGCGTGGCTCTTTCCCAGTGTCACGTGGAGTGGTTATTGCCCAGTGTCACGTGGCGTGGCTCTTGCCCAGTGTCACGTGGTTTGGCTCTTTCCCAGTGTCACGTGGTGTGGTTATTGCCCAGTGTCACGTGGTGTGGCTCTTGCCCAGTGTCACGTGGCGTGGCTCTTGCCCAGTGTCACGTGGCGTGGTTATTGCCCAGTGTCACGTGGCTTGGTTATTGCCCAGTGTCACGTGGCGTGTTTATTGCCCAGTGTCACGTGGCGTGGTTATTGGCCAGTGTCACGTGGCGTGGTTATTGGCCAGTGTCACGTGGCGTGGTTATTGCCCAGTGTCACGTGGCGTGGTTATTGGCCAGTGTCAAGTGGCGTGGTTTTTGCCCAGTGTCACGTGGCGTGGTTATTGCCCAGTGTCACGTGGCGTGGTTATTGGCCAGTGTCACGTGGCGTGGTTATTGCCCAGTGTCACGTGGCGTGGTTATTGGCCAGTGTCAAGTGGCGTGGTTTTTGCCCAGTGTCACGTGGCGTGGTTATTGGCCAGTGTCACGTGGCTTGGTTATTGCCCAGTGTCACGTGGCGTGGTTATTGCCCAGTGTCACGTGGCGTGGTTATTGCCCAGTGTCACGTGGCGTGGTTTTTGCCCAGTGTCACGTGGCGTGGTTATTGCCCAGTGTCACGTGACGTGGTTATTGCCCAGTGTCACGTGGCGTGGCTCTTGCCCAGTGTCATGTGGCGTGGTTATTGCCCAGTGTCACGTGATGTGGTTATTGCCCAGTGTCACGTGGCATGGCTCTTGCCCAGTGTCACGTGGCGTGGTTATTGCCCAGTGTCACGTGATGTGGTTATTGCCCAGTGTCACGTGGCGTGGCTCTTGCCCAGTGTCACGTAGCGTGGCCCTTGCCCAGTGTCACGTGGTGTGGCTCTTGCCCAGTGTCACGTGGTTTGGTTTTTGCCCAGTGTCACGTGGCGTGGCTCTTGCCCAGTGTCACGTGGTGTGGTTATTGCCCAGTGTCACGTTGCGTGGCTCTTGCCCAGTGTCACGTGGTTTGGTTATTGCCCAGTGTCACGTGGCGTGGCTCTTGCCCAGTGTCACGTGGTGTGGTTATTGCCCAGTGTCACGTGGCGTGGCTCTTGCCCAGTGTCACGTGGTTTGGTTATTGCCCAGTGTCACGTTGCGTGGCTCTTGCCCAGTGTCACGTGGTGTGGTTATTGCCCAGTGTCACGTGACGTGGTTATTGCCCAGTGTCACGTGACGTGGTTATTGCCCAGTGTCACGTGGCGTGGCTCTTGCCCAGTGTCACGTGGCGTGGCTCTTGCCCAGTTTCACGTGGCGTGGTTATTGCCCAGTGTCACGTGGCGTGGTTATTGCCCAGTGTCACGTGGCGTGGCTCTTGCCCAGTGTCACGTGGCGTGGCTCTTGCCCAGTGTCACGTGGCGTGGTTATTGCCCAGTGTCACGTGGCGTGGCTCTTGCCCAGTGTCACGTGGCGTGGCTCTTGCCCAGTGTCACGTGGCGTGGTTATTGCCCAGTGTCACGTGGCGTGGTTATTGCCCAGTGTCACGTGGTGTGGCTCTTGCCCAGTGTCACGTGGCGTGGCTCTTGCCCAGTGTCACGTGGCGTGGTTATTGCCCAGTGTCACGTGGTGTGGCTCTTGCCCAGTGTCACGTGGCGTGGCTCTTGCCCAGTGTCACGTGGCGTGGTTATTGCCCAGTGTCACGTGGCATGGTTATTGCCCAGTGTCACGTGGCGTGGCTCTTGCCCAGTGTCACGTGGCGTGGTTATTGCCCAGTGTCACGTGGCGTGGTTATTGCCCAGTGTCACGTGGCGTGGTTATTGCCCAGTGTCGCATGGTGTGGTTATTGCCCAGTGTCACGTGGCGTGGCTCTTGCCCAGTGTCACGTGGCGTGGCTCTTGCCCATTGTCACGTTGCGTGGCTCTTGCCCAGTGTCACGTGGTGTGGTTATTGCCCAGTGTCACGTGGCGTGGTTATTGCCCAGTGTCACGTGGTGTGGTTATTGCCCAGTGTCACGTGACGTGGTTATTGCCCAGTGTCACGTGGCCTGGTTATTGCCCAGTGTCACGTGACGTGGTTATTGCCCAGTGTCACGTGACGTGGTTATTGCCCAGTGTCACGTGGCCTGGTTATTGCCCAGTGTCACGTGACGTGGTTATTGCCCAGTGTCACGTGACGTGGTTATTGCCCAGTGTCACGTGGCCTGGTTATTGCCCAGTGTCACGTGGCCTGGTTATTGCCCAGTGTCACGTGGTGTGGTTATTGCCCAGTGTCACGTGACGTGGTTATTGCCCAGTGTCACGTGGCCTGGTTATTGCCCAGTGTCACGTGACGTGGTTATTGCCCAGTGTCACGTGACGTGGTTATTGCCCAGTGTCACGTGACGTGGTTATTGCCCAGTGTCACGTGACGTGGTTATTGCCCAGTGTCACGTGACGTGGTTATTGCCCAGTGTCACGTGACGTGGTTATTGCCCAGTGTCACGTGGCGTGGTTATTGCCCAGTGTCACGTGGCGTGGTTATTGCCCAGTGTCACGTGGCGTGGTTATTGCCCAGTGTCACGTGGCGTGGTTATTGCCCAGTGTCACGTGGCGTGGTTATTGCCCAGTGTCACGTGGCGTGGTTATTGCCCACTGTTGAGGAGTTCCCGCGCCCGCCGTGCGCCACCTGGCGGCAGCGGCGGGAGGCGAGGAGGAGGAGGCGGCGGCGGCGGCGTGGGACTGCGTCACGGGCGGCTTCTCTCGCGATAGCAGCCAAGCAGCTCGGCCTCGCTAAGATGGCAGCGACTGCGAGCGAAACTAAGTTGAGGTGAGGGCACCCGGCCCGGGCCCGGGCCCCCCCGCGCGGCGTCTCCCCTCGTCCGCAACTCAACGGAGGCGACGTCGCAACCGCCTTCGGCTCGCTCGCGACGCGCTCCGCGGCGTCTCTCTCCCCTCTCTCGTCTCTCTCCCGTCTCCCTCTCGGTCTCCTCTGCGTGGCCCTCCTCTCGCCGCAGTGGCGGCCGCCGCGAGCAGCTTGCAGGGGGTGGCCCCTTGGTGGCCGCATCCCCATGGAGACCGGGGGGCCCCCGTGGGCCCCAGCGCGCCCATCTCGTAGTCTCTCACCGCCGCCCGCGGCTCTCAACTGCAGGCGGTGGTGGTGGTGGCATGAGCGGCTCCCTTCCAGCGCCGTCAAGCGAAGGGGATGAAGAAGCAGGAGGGGAGACCCCCCCCCACCCCAAACCCCTCCGAGCGCTGCCGTGAGCGAGCGGGGTGATGTCGGGGCTCTAGAGTTTTGTAGAATTCGTGGCTCCGTCGCGTTCTTGTTCAGAATGGGGTCTGGGTGGGTGTTAGTTGGGGGGGTGGGGGGCTCAGTTGTGGGGGGCCCACGGGGGCCCTCCCTTGTCAATGGCGCCGTTCGCTCGGGGCAGATTTGAGCGCCTCTGACGGGAGTGGTGGTGGTGGTGGTTGTTGTAGTTGTGTTGGTTGTTGTGGTGGTTGTGGGAGACGTTTTGCGCGTTGGGCGGGAATCCCAGCCGCGCCGTTCATCCCAAGTCAGATATCGCGGCGATCTGTTTCGGGGTCCGCCAGGGGTCACGGGGTCGTGATGAGGCATCACGGGGAAGGGGACGCGTGGCCCCCCACGCTGAGCGTGCCCCCCACGCCCAGCGTGGCCTCTGTGGAGGCCAGGCGGGAGGAACAGCGACAAAGCTGTCCAATAGTTCCATGGGACCCCCCCCCCCAAACAAAACCAAAGACCAATTTTTGGTACCAGCTTTAGAATGGTACCAACAAGACCAATTTTACTTGTTGGTACCAGCTTTAGAATGGTACCAACAAGACCAATTTTACTTGTTGGTACCAGCTTTAGAATGGTACCAACAAGACCAATTTTACTTGTTGGTACCAGCTTTAGAATGGTACCAACAAGACCAATTTTACTTGTTGGTACCAGCTTTAGAATGGTACCAACAAGAACAATTTTACTTGTTGGTATCAGCTTTAGAATGGTACCAACAAGACCAATTTTACTTGTTGGTATCAGCTTTAGAATGGTACCAACAAGACCAATTTTACTTGTTGGTATCAGCTTTAGAATGGTACCAACAAGAACAATTTTACTTGTTGGTACCAGCTTTAGAATGGTACCAACAAGACCAATTTTACTTGTTGGTACCAGCTTTAGAATGGTACCAACAAGACCAATTTTACTTGTTGGTACCAGCTTTAGAATGGTACCAACAAGACCAATTTTACTTGTTGGTACCAGCTTTAGAATGGTACCAACAAGACCAATTTTACTTGTTGGTATCAGCTTTAGAATGGTACCAACAAGAACAATTTTACTTGTTGGTACCAGCTTTAGAATGGTACCAACAAGACCAATTTTACTTGTTGGTACCAGCTTTAGAATGGTACCAACAAGACCAATTTTACTTGTTGGTACCAGCTTTAGAATGCACAGCCAACATTTTAGTTGCTAATTAAAAAGATGTAAATAGCACGACTAAAAAGTATTGCAAAACATAATCCACTTTCGTTTGCCCCATTGCTCCCGATTGGAAAAGGCTCACCACGGCTTGCTCGAAATAAACTTGACGTGATTGTCCGTACGTATACACAAACCGGTATACACGACATAGTTTACACTTTCCGTGGTAGCGAATTCTGTTGAGGCTCACACGGACGCAGTGATGGGCGCGACGTGGATATTGCATAGGGCAGGGGTCGGCAACCTACGGCTCCGGAGCCGCATGCGGCTCTTTACGGGCTGCTTCTTGACGATATGTACGTATGTACAGTATGTACTCAGATGCATTGCGGCTCTTGAAATACTGATTTTTGTACCGAATTGGAAAGAAATGGCTCTTCTTGTTATTTTGGTTGCCGACCCCTGGCATAGGGGAACGAGGGTACCGATTGGGCTGGGTTGTGGCCGGCGTTAGGGCTGGGTTGTGCTGGGTGAGTGCTGGGTGAGTGCTGGGTTGTGGCCGGGTTGTGGCTTGGTTAGGGCTGGGTTGTGTCTTGGTTAGAGCTTGGTTGTGGCCGAGTTAGGGCTGGGTTGTAGCTGGGTTAAGGCTGGGTTGTGGCCGAGTTAGGGCTGGGTTGTGTCTTGGTTAGAGCTGGGTTGTGGCTGGGTGAGGGCTGGGTTGTGGCCGGGTTAGGGCTGGGTTGTGGCTGGGTTAGGGCTGGGTTGTGGCTGGGTGAGGGCTGGGTTAGGGGAGGGTTGTTGCTGGGTTAGGGCTGGTTTAGGGCTGAGTTAGGGCTGGGTTGTGGCTGGGTGAGGGCTGATTTCGGGCTGGGTTGGGGCTGAGTTAGGGTCGGCGCTGATTAGCACGGAGGCAAAAGTGGCAATTTCTTTCGGGCCTCACAAAAAAACACGAGGGCTCCACTACAGGATTTTTGCATCGCAAAAGTTTGCTATTTAAAATTTTGGCAAATATAAGTGTACTCGCTTGTGATAAATGCATAATTGCCCAAAAATAAGCGGTCTTTTGCCTTGGGGACATGGGATGTAGGTTTGAACAAAGTGGACGGTGGAATAAGGGGCATGGCAGCCCTGGGCTTCTGGGAACCTCCGGGCGGCCCTGCTATTGAGGGGACCACCGATAGCGCCAAAGCGGCAGTGCGTGGTGAAGGTTGAGCGGGGCCCACGTAACACCTCGTGCTCACGCACCCTCGGCCATCAAACCCTGACACCTCCCCCCCTCACCTCCCATGATGGGAACCTCCCGAGACGAGGAGAGCCTGCTGATGGAATTCGTCAGTGGGCCTTTGGTCGTGGCTGTGGTTATGAATGTAGCACACATCCAGACGGGATGTGAAGATAACGTCTTTGGCACAGTCAGCCCCGCAGTGTTTGACGCGTGCTTGTCTGCAGTGCGCCACCATGAAGTCCCTCTGATGGCGAGTCTTTGCCCTACTTGGTAACGTCTACTTCAAGTAATTTAGTAAGCGAGGTGTGATGTCCGTGCCATTTGATATCTCCAGTAATTGGTGATGGCGTCCGGGCAAGAATGAAGTTCCAACTTCCTATTTGTGCTCCACTTAATCAGTCTCTTTGTATGGGTACCTCCATTTATATATGTATATTTAGTGGCTAAATTAGTCCGGCTGGCACGGATTAAGTGACGTGTATAATTTGGTTAAACTGTGCAGTAGTTCTCGTTAAAGAGTTTAAGTCAATTGCACCAGGAAATTAAGCATTACCTGGCAAAGCCAAGACTCCTAGATTTTAAACCTCAACATGGAATCTGCTCAGCCTTGCTTCGAGGAGTCTGCACGTGTGATGCCATGGGCAAAGGGCAGCATCACACCGTTTCCTGTAGCATCTATAACATCACATTGGTTCCTATAGCATTTATAACATCACACCATTCCCTATAGGATCGTACCGTTTCTTACAGCAGATGGGGCAGTGACGTCCAGCAGTAGTGCGTTCGCCGCTTGTTGCAGAGGTTTGCAGTTCGCATCTGGCACTGCCCTGGTTAATACTGCCGGTTAAATACTGCTGGCTAATACTGCTGGTTAATACTGCTGTTAATACTGCTGTTGATACTGCTGGTTAATACTGCAGGTGATTACTCATACGAGGGTAAGGTTTGTATTTGGATTACTGAGCTCATTGAACACGGAGTTCACTTCACCGGGGAATGATTTCCACTTTAAAGATATCAATATCAACTGAGATCGTATTAAACCGCATCAATTAATTTGTAATATAGATTAATAATATTGCAGCCTTTAGCCTTGTGAAAGAACAATTATATTATCGCTCACTGTAGCCTAGGTGCACGTTTCAAGTGCTTACATAAGGAGGGCATGACCGATGGATTACGGTTTTCCGATGTCTGTTAACCTACATTAACACTGAATAATTTGTTATAGTCTCGTGGCTTAAAATGTGGATTTTTTTTTCTTCCGATGAAGCTTGTTTTGCAGCAGAGGTGTTGTGCTCGTCAAACCACACGCGGCAACCATCATCGCCGTAGCTTGTGCACGCGCGTGTCGGGGTCATCCTCGACAAAAGCAACCAAGCAAAGGAGTCGCCGCTTGCGACGCGTTTGCGAGCTGCTGTGCCCTCCTGGCTCGTAGTTGGCGTGGGCTCGCAAGGCAGAAGGCGGTGCAAAATATGGCAGATTCACGTGCCTCTCTGGTTTCAGTTTGGACGCTGATTTGCTGTCATCATGCGATGCGCCTCGGGTGCACTTGTCAAGTTTAGCGCTGTGCGTTGAAGCCAGTCGTTATCGTTAAAAATACACAACTGGAGTATGTGCCAGCCAACTGAAAAAACAAAAGGCGCAGTTTAGATTACATTTACGTGGGAGCAATAAAAGAAACGCTCGAAAGCAACGTCTGCAATTTTCCTGGCGATGTGGCTGGAGGAGGAGAGGCTGAGTGGCTCAGAGGTCAGGGAGCCGTGTTGGCACCGCTGAAATCCTGGGTTAGAATCCAGGCAGTTACCTGAGATTACACTGGGTTCTCAAGTGTAACGAATGGCTGGTCTCAGCCCCGTCACCCGTGACTGCACAAAAAGAACATCGCGTTACATTTGGTTCCGCACTTAATTTGTTTGACTGTTACAGCGACAAAAAATTACTCCCAAGTAAAGCGGACGGGAAAGTACTGCCCTCTTGTTCGCCGCCTAGAGATCGCTAAAAGGGGTCTCAGAGTTGGCTCTGTGATGTCCACTTGTATGGGGGCATTCTCTCACATTGCTCTGCGAGAGTTCCTGCCCGGCTGGGCACTTCAACTCATGGCGTGACACCAAGGCCACAATCGGGACAAACAAATGAGAAAATACAACAAGGACGCATGTGGTCTGACGTGCCACGAACGAGAGCGGGTTTAGTCGGCCTGTCGATGGTGGCGACACTGAGTGAGAATAGGGTACCGCGTCACTGCAATGAATGAGTCATGAGCCTCCCCACCTCCTTCCACGACTTGGCTCCGAGCCAGATCACCGGTGCCGTGTGAGGACAGCTATCATGGTTTGGTTCCTGGCTAGGCACAGCCAATAGCCGGCGGAAAACCATCTGTGCCACGATGGCCCCTTGCTGGCTGAGCTTGGATGTCCCAGCAGCGAAGGGGCATCACAAGTGCAGTCTGCTCTCATATAGCTCTTCCTCCCGATATTAGGAAGCCACTGGAGCTCTATGCACATTGAAATCGAGATTGAAAACTCATTTCTTCAAACTGGTTTTTTGTGTTTGGGTTGTTGTCCTTCCCCCAGCATGGTTGGCGATGTGCGGTGGGACAAAATTTCAACATGCGTACATGTCACGCGGTAGTAGTTGCGTTCCTGAAGAACACCGCTTTATGGAAAACCACGTTATAATAAATAATATATCATAGAGGGCAAAGCGCAGTCCGCGATAACACGTGAGATGTGTACGCAGGCTGAACAAAGACTGAGGCGCGTGGGTAGCATCTACAAGTTTCCAGCAGCATCCCAATGCCTTGCGTGATGCTACGCCGAGGCAGCCGTACAACTGCTTATTCCTACTTGCGCTGTGACGTAGTTCTGTTAACTCGATCACGTTACGGGCAGTACTCGGGTTACGAACCTAATTCGTTCTAGAGACCTGTTCTTAAGTCGAACGGTTCGTAAGTCGGAACACAACAATGCACCGTATTTAAATGCCTTTTTCGGTCGGTGTTATGAAATGTTTTACAGTTCAACAACAAAGGGAAGCATTGTTAAACTCATAAATAATAATATTGTACATTGGCATGTAACACTGTAAATAATACTGGAGAGTAAATCAAACATAAAATAAAGTAACACAAATAGGATTTTTGTTAAAATTTCCACTTGCCTGGAGTCCTGATGCAAGCTTGTAGTCGGAAGGGGGCCAATGAGTCCCCACAATTGCATACACACACACACGGGGCATACACACACACACGGGGCACACACACACACACACGGGGCATACACACACACACACGGGGCATACACACACACACGGGGCACACACACACACACGGGGAATACACACACACACGGGGCACACACACACACACGGGGCACACACACACACGGGGCATACACACACACACACGGGGCACACACACACACACGGGGCACACACACACGGGGCACACACACATACACACACACACAGGGCATACACACACATACACGGGGCATACACACACACACGGGACACACACACACACACACGGGGCACACACACACACACACGGGGCATACACACACACACACACACGGGGCACACACACACACGGGGCACACACACACACGGGGCACACACACACACACACGGGGCATACACACACACACACGGGGCATACACACACACATACACGGGGCGCACACACACACGGCACACACACGGGGCACACACACACACACGGGGCACACACACACACGGGGCATACACACACACATACACGGGGCACACACACACACGGGGCACACACACACACGGGGCACACACACACACACACGGGGCATACACACACACACACACGGGGCATACACACACACACACACGGGGCACACACACACACACGGGGAATACACACACACACACGGGGCACACACACACACACGGGGCACACACACACACGGGGCATACACACACACACACGGGGCATACACACACACACACACACGGGGCACACACACACACGGGGCACACACACACGGGGCACACACACACACGGGGCACATACACACACACACAGGGCATACACACACATACACGGGGCATACACACACACACACACGGGGCACACACACACACGGGGCACACACACACACACACGGGGCACACACACACACACGGGGCATACACACACACACACGGGGCACACACACACACGGGGCACACACACACACACAGGGCACATACACACACACACACGGGGCATACACACACACACGGGGCATACACACACACATACACGGGGCACACACACACACACATACACGGGGCACACACACACGGGGCACACACACGGGGCACACACACGGGGCACACACACGGGGCACACACACACACACGGGGCACACACACACACGGGGCACACACACACACGGGGCACACACACACACACGGGGCATACACACACACATACACGGGGCACACACACGGGGCACACACACACACAGGGCACACACACACAGGGCACACACACACACACGGGGCACACACACACGGGGCACACACACACGGGGCATACACACACACACACACGGGGCATACACACACACACGGGGCATACACACACACGGGGCATACACACACACACACACGGGGCATACACACACACACACACACGGGGCATACACACACACACACACACGGGGCATACACACACACACACACGGGGCATACACACACACACACGGGGCATACACACACACACACACGGGGCATACACACACACACGGGGCATACACACACACACACAGGGCACATACACACACACGGGGAATACACACACATACACGGGGCACACACACACACACACACGGGGCATACACACACACACACACGGGGCATACACACACACACACGGGGCATACACACACACACACACGGGGCATACACACACACACACGGGGCATACACACACACAGGGCACATACACACACACGGGGAATACACACACATACACGGGGCACACACACATACACGGGGCGCACACACACACACACGGGGCACACACACACACGGGGCACACACACACACACACGGGGCACACACACACGGGGCACACACACACGGGGCACACACACACGGGGCACACACACACGGGGCACACACACACGGGGCACACACACACAGGGCACATACACACACACACACGGGGCATACACACACACACACGGGGCACAGACACACACGGGGCACACACACACGGGGCACACACACACGGGGCACACACACACGGGGCATACACACACACACACACGGGGCACACACACACACACGGGGCACACACACACGGGGCATACACATACACACACGGGGCATACACACACACACACGGGGCATACACACACACACACGGGGCATACACACACACACACACGGGGCACACACACACACACGGGGCACACACACGGGGCACACACACGGGGCACACACACACACACGGGGCACACACACACACGGGGCACACACACACACGGGGCGCACACACACACACACGGGGCACACACACACACGGGGCACACACACACACACGGGGCACACACACACACACGGGGCACACACACACACACGGGGCACACACACACGGGGCACACACACACGGGGCACACACACACGGGGCACACACACACGGGGCACACACACACGGGGCACACACACACGGGGCACACACACACGGGGCATACACACACACACACGGGGCACAGACACACACGGGGCACAGACACACACGGGGCACACACACACGGGGCACACACACACGGGGCACACACACACGGGGCATACACACACACACACACGGGGCACACACACACGGGGCATACACACACACACACACGGGGCATACACACACACACACGGGGCATACACACACACACATACACGGGGCACACACACACACGGGGCACACACACGGGGCACACACACGGGGCACACACACACACACGGGGCACACACACACACGGGGCACACACACACACGGGGCACACACACACGGGGCATACACACACACATACACGGGGCACACACACGGGGCACACACACACACAGGGCACACACACACACACAGGGCACACACACACGGGGCACACACACACGGGGCATACACACACACACACACGGGGCATACACACACACACACACGGGGCATACACACACACACACACGGGGCATACACACACACAGGGCACATACACACACACGGGGAATACACACACATACACGGGGCACACACACATACACGGGGCGCACACACACACACACGGGGCACACACACACACACACGGGGCACACACACACGGGGCACACACACACGGGGCACACACACACAGGGCACATACACACACACACACGGGGCATACACACACACACGGGGCACAGACACACACGGGGCACACACACACGGGGCACACACACACGGGGCATACACACACACACACACGGGGCACACACACACACACACACGGGGCACACACACACGGGGCATACACACACACGGGGCATACACACACACGGGGCATACACACACAAAGACACACACACACCCCAACGACAACGATTACCCGTATAGCCTGTAACAGACTGTTGGGGCAAGTGCTGTTAGTGAGCAGCACCTATGAAGGCCGGGTACGGCACACGAGGGGTGGGTGGTCAGCACCACACCCAGCTTCCTTTGTCTCCCCAGCGGTGATGTTTATACACCGCACCAGGTACTCATTTGAGGCTGAGTCGACCTGGGGGAGGCCAAGGTCCCATTCAGATAATCGTCACGGGTGTTAGCCGTGAGCAGGAATCGAACTTGGGTTGCCAGGTTCGTAGGGCAGCGCGCTCACAGTTGCACGACCGCTCCCCCCCCCACACACATGCATGCGCACAAAGACAGGCCCCCCCGTATAGCCTGTAACACACTGTAGAAGCAGGTGCTGCTTGCGAGTTTCACTTATGAAGGCCGGTATGGCACATGAGTGGGTGTTGGCCAAAACCATGCCCGGCCGCCTTTGTCTCCCCAGTGGTGATGTTTACAGACCGTGAGCAAGAATCGAACTCAGGTCGCCGCTTTCGTAGAGCAGCGCGCTAGCCGCTACACTACCACTCCCCACACTGAAACTTTCACACACACACGTCCGCTCGCGCACACGCACGCAAACACTCCCAGTGCGAGGCCGACTCACTGCATCTCGCTGAGGATCGCTCCTCTGAACAAAATAATTCTGCGGTTATTACAATTTTGTGTTTTAAGTCAATGTTACATTTTTTTCCATCATGGAAGATGGTTCGTAAGTACGGGTGTTCATAAGTCAGGCGTTCGGAAGTCGAGGACTGCCATTGTATCCAATTCGCATCCGCGTTATAAAAAAATCGGTTGCAATACATTTATCGCGTTATATCCTATTCGCGTGATGGAAACGCACGTTGTAGGAGAACAGACTGTACCGTACCGGCTCAGCTTGTTGACGGTGCATTGCACATCGGAAGGATCTAATACAGTGTCCGACGTGGGCTTGGAATTGTTTCTGCAGTGAGGAATTTGTAAAAACGGACAAGCCAAAAGTGGACAAGAGCTGCCACGAGCGCTCCAACGATGGCAAAGAGGTGGCGGCGGCAGCGGCGGCCGCAGCGGCTGCGGCGGCAGAGGGAGAGGACGGGGCCGTTGAGCGCGAGGAGGAGGAGGAGGAGGAGAGCGACAAGCTGTTCATCCACGAGCCCAGAGGCCAGGGCGAGGGCGAGGGCAACTCGGTGGACGCCGTCGTCGAGAGCGTCGTGAAGGGGATCGGAATCGGCTCGTCGCCCCTGAAGAGGAAAAGGAGCAGCCGGGGGCCGCCTCCACCCCTCTTTGACGACCCGTCGCTCCCGGAGGGCTGGGTCAGGAGGCTGAAGCAGAGGAAGGCCGGGAGGTCCGCGGGGAAGTACGACGTGTACATATTCAAGTGAGTGCATTCCCGTAGTTTTCTGGTGTTGGGAGTTCACAGGATGCCATTTGATAAGGCCTTGAGACATTAATGTCAAAGTGATTTCCTGTTCAAAAAAGCGTTGAGGCGGTGACCTTCTGCTTACAGCCCTGAGACACTGGTGAACATTCCACATTCCCATGATGACAGGCAGTCTCTTTCATAGGACGACCACTGTTAACTTACCCACAAAGCTGTACTCATTTTAGCAGGGATTATGGGTCAACTGCTCACTGGAATTTGAATTTGTAACCTTATTGCGAGTTGGTTCTACCACGGAGCCATCTGGTCGGTATTTATATGGAGATTTTTTATGTTTTAAGTAAGCTTTTGGTCGTTGAAAACATTTTCAACCTATTTTTTTTGGCTAGCTACCCAAGTTTCACTTAATGTCACTATTTAAGTGCTGTTGCTCTTGCATAAGACTCTGTTTGCTTTTGAAATGAACACCTAATGGGAGTGCGTCCCCTGCCAAGGGTTGCCTAGCGGCCACTCTCACCAACAATAAAATGAACACGACCAACTACTTGACAGACTTTGTGCAGTCTTGCCAGTGGGAAGCGGCTTGTTTATTGTTCCACCTGCGGTTGGTCGACTTTATTGCCATGGATATTGTGGCTTTAAAATACAACCTTCCGTGCGATGTCTAACCTCTCGTTGGCAGCCCCCAAGGGAAGCAATTTCGCTCCCACGCCGAGCTGAGGAGTTACTTTGGCAAAACGGGAGAGGTGGTGCTCAAGCCGGAGGACTTTGACTTCACGGTGGCAGGGCGAGGAAGCTCGGACGGCCGTGGTAACCGGTCTCCACGACTCCCACGGCTTCCCAAAACGGCCTCCGGCACTTTGGGTTTCGGGAGGGGGAGAGGAAGGGGGAGGGGCCGGGGCCGAGGGCGGGGCCGTGGCAGGGGGACCACCCTGGCGGTGCTCCGCACCATCGGCAGGGGACGCGGGTCCCCCGGCAGACCCCGGAACGACCAGCAAGCCAGCCCCCTCGTTCAGAGCATCGTGGTGAAGCTGCCCTTCGCCCTGGCGGGGGCGGCGGCGGCGGCAGCAACGGGCGGGTCCGCCGTGAGCGTTCCGGTTAAACGAAAGCGCGGACGACCCAAGTTAAACAAAGACCCGCTGCTGAAATCGGTCCCCCCGCCAAAGAAGCCGAGGCTAGAAACTGTTACGCCCGCAGTCGGCAAGCAACGCGAGGATGGGAAGCCGCCGTCATCTTCCACAGAGGTTTCTTCCAGAAATGTCGCCGCAGCCGCCGCCGCCGTCCCCGCCGCCGCCGCTCAGGAGCCCACGGTGGGCAGCTCCCCAGAGGCGCAGCCGCAAGCGAGCCAGCCAGACCTGGGCGCGCCGCCCAAGGTCAACCTCAAGTTCTACAAGCAGAGGTCCAAGAATAACGTGACGGAGAAGCCCAAGAAGAAGGAAGAGCCGAAGCAGCCAAAGGTACTGTCCATTTCCATCAAGGTGGACGATGGCGCCCAGAAGCCTGCGGAGGAGGGCAAGCTGAAGGAGTGCGCCGCGACCGCCGCCAAGGAGCAGCCCACGGAGTCTGCGGTCGCCGTGCCAGACAGCAGCTCGTCGCCCTCGCAGCCGGACCAGGCCAAGGCTGTCGAGGCCAAGAACGCCCAGGATGGAAACTGAGGGCAGTGTCGGCCGGGGAGGCCGGCTCGGTGCCCGCGGTGGACGCTCGTGTGTGTGACGGGGGGTCGGGGGGGGGGTGGGAGGATCTTTTGGCATTCTCGCTTTCTATAAACCGTAGGGCTTGACCTGACACACGTTTTCCTAGCTTTCCCAGAAGTTAGGTTGCTAGTGATCAGTCTTTTACTTAACGTTGTACAGTGTTTGACAAAACACTTCTTTTGTTAACACTTTGAATGTATTGCATCGAAAGTATTTTCAACTTTATTTGCAAAGTCATTTCTATTGTTAGGATATGATTGTTTTTCTGTATGTTTTGGACCATACGATTATCCTTAACATCACGACCCAAAAACACATATCTGCACCGAAAGCTATCCATCCATGACCTACATGCAATAGATATTTCCTGAGATTTGTATGTGTACCTTGTGGGTATCTCTCCTGACCTGTAATACACATTTACGTGCCGGTGATTTCGAATTCTTCCATTTGACTCATGCACCAGTGAAGTTGTCAACCCGAGATGTTTTTAGTGTCCACCTATTTAACCAGTCTTTCTGATTAACTGCTTGCAGATATATCTACAAGTGTATTCTGCAGTAATGTTTAAAAACTACGTCCCGACATTTTCTATGTTTAGCTTTGTTTATAAGATTTCTGCACAGTACAAAGCTTTGCAATAACGTATACAGTAATAGGTAACTAGTATCTCATTTATTGTATCTCATTTATCCGTAGTCTTTTATTGGCCAGTGTCGAACGCTGTGCATATCGAGGCCTTCATGCAGTAGTTATTTATTTGCAAAAAAAAAAGTTAACCAGATATTCTGGTGGGAAGAACATGAAGGATTTATAAAGCCGCGTTTTTGCTACAAAAAATGTAATCCAACACGAGCGGTTTCCTGCTTTTTATTTTGCGATGTTTACGTAAACAGAGGAAAGCATAAACTGACGGCCCCTTGCCTATCCTACCAGTAGTAAAACCTATTCTTATACGTAACGCACTTACTGTATACGTAATGTATATTAAATGTTTGCACTGTCCGGGGTTTCTAAAAAACGAATGCTCGATGAGTGACTTTTTTCTGACGATCGTGAAAGTTGCGTGGACGAGTCTGTTGTAAACACACAGTGTGGGTGACGTGCGGCAGGCCTGTCTTCATAATCACGGTCGTCTATTTGCAGCACGGGACCAGCTGAGCTTTGCAGCGTCTCCCTGAACGTGTGATCAAGATTATTTTTTGTTGTCCGTGGTGTCTGCGTCACCCGTTATTCAGGACACGCTACAGGCCAATACACACGGCAGCGGTAAAAATGACGATGTACACACGCACAGCACAGCACCACCGCTTGTGATATTCTCATCGCAGCCTTCAGGCCACCCCGAGGACAAGACGGTCCCCCCTAATGGACTGTTGTCATTGCAAGCCGCTAAGACGAGTGGCTGAGGACTGCGGTGATGATGGACGTGCCACTCGCCTCGTGTGCCCTCAGCGAGGCCTCTGCCGAGTGGCTCAGCTTTGCTGAGGGAGCCAGCTCCGAGCTCATACCCGTCAACCCATGCGGCTTACCCCGTATTCTTGTACAGGGAAATTGAGTTTCCAGGTCCATACGGCGTACAGCCGTTTCAATGCAGGCAAAAGCAAGTTTTTTTCTGTGTTTCTCCCATGTGGTGGGACTTTGTAGGATGAAGGGCACGGGGTGACCAATAAGGTCTGATTTGGTCTGTAATAAAGGCACTGATTCGCCGTTCACAGGTTTGCGAGCTGCACCAGTCGATTGAGATGCACGCACCGAATCACTTTTCCTTTAAGATTCTGCATAACTGTGCCTTTGAATAATATACAATGACTGCTCTTCCATGTCACTAATTGTCCAATATTGGAAGCCTTTCACGCAGCTATCAATGAAACAAAGAAATTCCAGTTGTCATGAGCGTATCATCCCAGGTGAGTGGCAAGGTGTTAACTACCTCACCTGGTATACAGGAGGTTGCGAGTTCAATCTTGCGTGTGTCTCCACGTGGCCGTGTGGATTTCTCTCCGGGTTCTCCAGTTTTTCCCTCCACAGTTAGAATCAACATGCGTTTAAGAGTATTTGGCTGCTATAAATTTCCACGTGATAAGCCACTTTGTTGAGCTATTATTTGTGTCCAGGCCGCTTCTGAAAAAGAGCATTAGAGCTCCGTGGTAGGCCTCACCCGGTAAAATATAGTTTAACTGTTGAGAACATTTTAATTTAAAGCTTTCGTGACTGCAGGGATTCATATTCTTGATTCTATCGGTAAAGTCACGTAGAAGGGAAACAATAAAATAGTTTTATATTTTTTTATTTTATTTCCCTTCGACGTGACTTTACCGAAAGAACCAATAATATGTTGAGAACATTTTTACAGATGACTGCCACGGCTTGCATTCCATTCTTCCAGCTCTGATGTTTACACGAGACAATTTTATTGACCTCAATGTTATTCATCGGGGCGGTAGGGTGGCCGCAGAGGTAGCGCTCATGCCTCCTTGTCCACAACGCTCTGGGTTTGATTCCCAACTTGGGCACCTTTGTATTTTCTCCCCCTGTTGTGCACCCATTCCTCCACGTTCTCTTCAATGTCTTCACACAACGCAACTGGTGATGGCCACACATCCAAACGGTGAAAAATTACCTGCAAATTACTCAATTGGGTTAACTGGCGCCCCCTACTGCAAGCACCTGGCAGGACCCCCCCATCTAGGCTTTTCTGGGTAATGTCCATATATATAAGGCAAAGTTGTGATTGTGTGTCTGTTCAAAATGTTTAGCGTACTTCCTGACATGCGACAAACTGGAAATTTGCCATGTGGGTACTTTCCAGACTGTACACCATGCAAAAATTATAAAAAGACACGGGTTTTTTTTTGGGGGGGGGGGAGCTCAATAATGCATATATTTTTTGCACAGCAAGTGAGCTGTGACGTCAAATCTGTCACGTGACCCGCGCATGTGGAAGCGTAACGCGTTGTAGTGTAGTAATTAGCGCGCTGCGCTACGAACCTGGCGACCCGAGTTCAATTCCCGCTCATGGCCACCACCGGTAACGATTATTTCAACTGCTCCTGGGCCTCCCCTAGGTTGACTCAGCCTCAAACGAGTAACTGGTGTGGTGTGTGAACATTGCCACTGGGGAGACAAAGGCGGCCGGGCGTGGTGGATCCAAGTCCCGGGCGAAGCCGGGTAGTACAGCTAGTCGAGCATAATAAGTAATGCATTCCACTCCTCACATCCACATGTTTATGTATAAACATAAATGAAAAACTAAATCGTAGGAATGTTTAACCATGAAAAAAGGCAAATGTGTACTACATCAACAATGGTGAAAGCACACCCCCCCATTTCATTGGACATGTTCAAATATTGACTGTCTTATAACAAATAAAGAATGACTCTTGAAGCTCAAAGTGCAACGCAAGTTACAGCTCTCAATTCCTACGACCTACAATACATGAGGCTGCGCTGGGAGCAGAAGGCCGACCACCTTCCAGACATGGCACTGAGATGTGGAACAAACGTACACCCAGTCAGGACAACCACGGACCCTCATCGGGACCTGAAATAAACGGGATCAACGCAAACCAACAATCTGCACATTTATTTAAGTACATAGGCGCATGTACATCAGACAACTATCGTCGACCAAAAGGGTTTCATTTAAAAATGTATTTTGCAAGTGGCGTGCGCATAAACACTTAACATTATAAAAGGCAGTATTTACAAAATTGCCACATCAATATATCTTCAAAATTAACGAGGGGGTCCAAATCGCAAAAAAACTTCCAACTAAAATAAAAGACAGCCAACAATAAGAGTTGTGTTTGTAGCAGTGTGGCAAAAGTACAGTAGTGTATATTGGCTGACAGGTGGCCTTAGGATGACGCTTAAAAAGGGTTGACCTCTCACTCGCATTCCCTGCTCGCAAAGCCGCCTGGAGCCGTGCCAAGCTGTGCAGCGGCTCGTGCAGCGGCTCGTGCAGCGGCTCGTGCAGCGGCTCGTGCAGCGGCTCGTGCAGCGGCTCGTGCAGCGGCTCGTGCAGCGGCTCGTGCAGCGGCTCGTGCAGCGGCTCGTGCAGCGGCTCGTGCAGCGGCTCGTGCAGCGCATGCAGGCTGCTCCGGGTGGTGCAGGCTGCTCCGGGCGGTGCAGGCCGAGGAGCCTGGGGCGTGCGCGGTGCAGAGCATGGCTACTCGGGGACCTTCCAGTCACGCTTGCGTCCCTCCTCATACAGCTGCTTGAGCGTCTTGCGGAAGCCGTCGACGTCGTGACCGTTGTTACTGAGCGCCAGGTACTTCCTGTAGAGCTGCAGGGCGGTGTTGGCGTCCTCAATGCTGTCGTGCGTCTCCGCCTGGATGTGCAGCTCTGCCAGGGCACAGGGAGGGGGGATGCCGATTATTTAGCGAATGCTTCGACACTTGACTTGTGTGCGGAGCACCGGATACACAAGAAACATGGATAATTACATTTATACATATGTATGCCAATGTTATGCGAGTGACGTCAGCCCCCCCCCCCACATAGCCACAGGGCCATGACAGCCTCCTCCTCCAGCACGTGCAGGGTAACGGCACGCCGGGATCCCGATTACCTCTTGCCAAAGCACATGGCTCAACATACCAATAACAAACCAAATCTTCCAGGTCACCGTTCTCCAATGTGTTTCCGGATTTTACCACGTGTTGTTTGGACAACAGTACAACTGCAAAGAAACTAAGCGGAAACCTCGAGTCATCATATCAACAGAAACTTCATTGACACAATTTTCTCTGTTTACCTGATATGCTAGGATAGCGTATGTCCATAATACAGGTTTTTTTGGGGTTAGATCACGGAAATAGAAATGTGTCGTTAAACCCGCCACCACCCGACACAGCCAACTAGTAAGGTTTGTCATGTAAACAGAACGTGCCAATTCGTTACTAATACAGCACACCGGTGTGTTGGAGAGCAAATCCACAACATTTACAATGTACGTGCTTGCTGTTAGTGATTAGTGCGGAGGTTTTTTATAGTCTTGTTCCATCCTGGAAAATGCTGAATGAGTTTAACATATTCCTCTGGCCGCTTAAAACTGATCACTAAACACCCCCGTGTAATGCTGGCGCGTCAGCATTATCAATGTCACCTTAAATGCGGCTATTTGCTGCACAAAGCAACAGTAATTTGTAAATGCGTCATATATAGTTACGTACCAAGGAAATGCCAGGCCAGGAACCTCAAAGAAATCATTCTCTTCCTGGGTATGTGGAAGAGGATGACCGTGTCGATGACTTGTTCCTTTGGGACCTAACCAGTGCAACACACGGAGTGAATCCGAAAGGCAACTGGAGAGCACAAAACCCATTCGAAGGTTCAGCATCCATTTGAGTTCACAGTTTTTCGTTACAATTCAACTTCAGTTCGTGCACAAACGTCAACTACTTTACATAAGTACAACATACATTAAGTTGTCAACCTATACAATGTATCTAAAAAAATACGTATTCACCGAATAGCGAATGTCGAATAATTGACTGTACTGGGGTGGAGTTTTTATTTTTTTATAAAATCGTTGGTGAAGTGCATTGCACATCCACGTACAAAAACGTGCACAGCCACCGAACACCGCCAACGCGTTCCACACACGACCCTACCATGAGGTTGATGACACGGAAGTCCTTGCGCAGCCCGTGCCCAACAAACTTGACTCCATTGTCGATGAGGAAGCGCAGCTTGAGGTATGTGGACTTGAGGGTGGTCAGGTGCTTGGATGAGACCTTAGCATCCAAGTCTCCTGGTTTGATGCCCGAAAACTGGGTCAAGTAGTCCACGACCTACGTGGGATGATTCAGCGTGTTTATCATGGGTGTTGTGCAGGCAGATCTTTAACAGATGCGGTGAGGTTAGTGAGAGTGTTTACCTGCTCCTGAGTAGAGATGTAGTCGTCGATGAAGGGAATGCCCTCGTGGGCGCCCTGCCCGCGCACACACGTGATCCTTGCCACCGACATCTGGCTGGGTTTGATGGTCGACTTTGTTCCATCGCTCCTAAGCTCCGCTTCTTCCTGGAAGATGCAGCGCATGTGAGCACTACACAGGCCGATCCCTCCTCACTCATGCCGGGATGAAGATGAATTTCTCTTTTCCCGATCATAATACAAATCTTTCACCCAGCAGAGGCATTCTGTGTCCTGCTGGAAGATGTCCCATTTGTATGCGACATATCTGGGAGGTATCACAATTCACCCCGCCCGTGCCTCGCTTCACGGATCAATTCTCCTGTCTCACCGATATTATCCATATCGTTTGCATTATCTGCCTTGCTTGTTCTGTTCCGATCGCTCAATTGTCTGTGTGTATATCATCTTCATCAATCGTGAAATATTCTTACACGTATGATTTGATGCGTGTATCGTTGACTTTTATTTTAATCTATTAATTATTTACACGTCTACTGTCTGGGTGAGAGCGGGGCAAAGTGCATCTACGGCAGGAGTACACGCTTAACAGGGCGTGCCGTGTACCGGGTGTAATGCACGCGCTGTACGCAAATTCCGTACCTGATTGAGTGTGACAAACTCTGCGTCGAGGCCGACCAGGTCTCCCTTGTGCGGCAGCTCCGAGATCTGCAGTGGCATGAAGGTGGCGTTGCGCTTGCGCTGCTTCCTGGCCAGAGACGCCTCCGCCAGCAGCACACTCGGCTCGATCGGATTCTTGACTGGGGGCCAAGAGGTACAGCCGTGTCACGTGACCGAGCGCCACCGTCACTGTACTACGAGAAAACTGATAATAGTTTTTTTACCCTTTTATCTGGCAACAAAACTGACACCCTTTTTTTTAAAAGGAGTCATGTTTGCATAGACCACAATACCTGCAGTCATAATGCAAACAAAAAACACAACTCTGATAATGTATGCACTTGTCCTTGAAATTGATTGGTCCACACCCGAGACAGCTTTCCTTAGAGCCTAGTCTCACATGGTGTTGGACCAGATGACGCCAAAAGGCGCACAACTCAAAGACAATGCACCATCAGAGTATGAGAGCTCGGGGTAAGCATTTACACCATTGGAACCTCATTTGCCAGTAAAAAATGATAATTGTTTTTTTACCCTTCTATCTGGCAACAAAACTGACACGACCCAATGGTGTAAATACTATAAAACTATTAAACTATTTTTACCGTACCAGGTTAGGCCAACTGAGCTATGTAGCTCTTTTCCATAAGGGACCTGGCTATCACAAATGATTGCTCAACGAAGCGGCTTATCGCGTGGAAACTTATAGCAGCCAAGTAATCTTAAACGCGTGTTTCTAAATGTGGTGGGAAAAACCAGAGGACCCGGACAAAAATCCACATGATCACGGGGAGAACATGCAAGTGCAGGCATCAGGGTCGGGTTTGAACCCACGACCTCCTGTATACCAGGTGAGGGAGTAAACGTCTCACCAATGCCGGAGACAGCTGGCATCAAGAAGGGCTATGCAAGTTCCCTGGTTCTCACATAGCCACTTGCCGAATCTCTCACTGGTATTCACTCACTTGATACATTGTACTTGGAGTTGAGGTCTTGCCGCACAAAGTACAACACGCACGGGATCTTCCAGCTCACGTCAAACTGCACCGCTTCAAACTGGTGGGCAGAGACTTTCATATTTGAGGTAGAAACAATACAAATGCGAACGTACGTAATTGTTTTGTACGATGATTTGGTTTTAATTACTTTATATTTTTTATATGTTTTATTTAGTTTATTAACACTTGCTGCTGTATCTGTCTGAGCTGGCCGAGTCACCCTTAAAAAAAAAGAGCTGTTGTAGCTCAACAGGTAATTTACTCGGATAATAAACTTCTGAAGCTCATTCAAAAAATCCAAGTGATTTCCTGCTCAATTGAGCACTGAGGTGGTCCTCATCTCCTTTTTACAGCTCTGAGCCACCTATTTTATGGGGGGGGGGGGGCGGACAAGTCGTTCCATAGGACAAACCGGACTTCCCTACAAGGTGATACTAATTTTATCGACCCCAGAGAGCCGATGGCCTGAGTTAACCCCCACCCAGGAAATGAAACTCCATAACTCTCGGATTGCGAGCCGCTCGCTCGACCGCCGAGCCACCAGGCAACGGGTCTTGCAAGAGCGGACGCCCACTTTCGCTCGTTCACATCAGAGCTTGCTCGGAATACGCAAGCCGCAGTTCTTCGTGCAACACACACTGTAGGCTTATGAGGTTGTTTTCCCAACTGCTTGTTGAATTATATTTCGATTAACACTCTGCTACAATTACAAGCTGCGTTCTAGTCATGTTTTAAAAGTACAGCGCTATATATATGTAAATGTATTTAGATACTCTAAAATCAGCTTTCAGTGCGTCAGTGCAAGGAAGTATGCAGACGCATTATCCTACAGTGGAAATAAGCTACAGTTCAGAAAATCAGTGTGACCTGGAGCCAGGGGTTGCTCACACATGTGACAGGACAGCCATAAACAAAAGCTACACACTGGGAGCACAATTTGTTCTTAAACATAAATGCTTCAAAGTGTCTGCAATAATAGAAAAATGAGGTCACTTACTTTATCAATAGGTTCAATGAGAAAGTCGTTAAACAGATACCACTGGAAGTGTGTGACACCCTGGGGAACAAACACGTGTTAGATGTCAGAGACAGCATCAGCAGGCACAATGTTAACGACAATAATGTACAGCCCTGCCTCTAGTGCTGGGTGAAGGCCTTTCACACCATCAGTCATGGGAGTTGTTTGACCATATTTCACCACGCCAATCAGTGCAGGCTGGTGAAGGGGGTGGGGCACGGGATGCGACGGTTTATTTATCACTCACCACCGATCTTAGCCGTGGTTTGAACCACAGTGTGATAACCATTGTGCCAACACTCACCCCACCCGTTGGTAGGAATGCAGACAATTAAATTCCCCTTGCGCTTCGTTTAAAGACAAATGCAGTGACCGTGCCTGTCACACCTGCCCCATACAATCAGGGGGCACAAAACCACAGAGTGCACCTCCACCATGTGACTGATGACCGTGCTGTCGCCCCTCTCCTATGCTGCCCTCCATCCCCCTCCGGGGCGTGTGGATTCTCACCTCCTTCCGATGGTGATAGGTTTCACCGACACGCACGTGCGCCATCAGGTTTCCCCCGGTGCGCTGGTCCAGCACGTGTGCCACGGACGCGGCCAGGTGGTACACCCCTCCGCCCCCATCTTCCTCGCCGTCCTCCACCTGCACCAACCACAGCGCGTTGTGCTCATCCACTAGCAAAACTCTTTGGCGCGTGTCGTGACGGGAACTGCAAGATCTTACAATGTCCGTCCAGGCCTCGCCGAGCCGCATTGGCTTCTGGTTGCCGAACGAATATATTACGAGGTTGCACTCATTACACACACAAAGTGCTTGCTACAAATGAACCACAATACCTTGTTGATCTCGGCAAAGAACATAAACCATCATGCATCCTCGCAGCGGCTTTGGCTAGCCATCGAACAAAGACTGTCTCTGCATCGCGCGCATTCAGATGCACTTCTGCAGTCGTCTGGAATGTTCTTCCTTCCAATATTCGGAAGCCACTTGAGCTATGCACTTTTAAATGATCTCGATTGAAAACTCATTTCTTTAGAACTGCTTCTTGTGTTTAGTTTGTTGTCCTTCCGCTGCACCTCCAAGTAGCAGTTGGCTAGGTACGGTGCGAAAGGAGTTCAACATACGTGCACACATGCAACCTCCACGTGGAACCACCCGCAGCCACCAGCTGCGAGCCATGTGCCGGGCAGCCGAGTGAAGACGGCGCGCGCACCTTGTCGAGTTCGTTCCAGGGCGTGATGTCCAGGCTGCGGTCTTCCGCGAGCTTGGTGCGAAAGGCGTAGGGAATCCACACGTTCTTCATCTCATCCAGGTTGGAACCCAGCTCCAGCCCCTCGGCCGCCATGGGCCTGGGTCAGCAATTACAACGCACCGCTTCACTCGTGCCCTACCCGCCCGCGACAAGGCGTCGACTGTAAAATGGAAGGCACGACACATTTGTTTTCTCCCCCAGTAGATGAGAAGGGGTGCGAGCGTGGTGGTGGTGGTGGCGGTGGGTACCATTCGGGGATCTTGGCGGGGGGGTGGGCCTTGGTGCCCTCGGCCTCCTCCTTGGCGACGAGCCTGCGGTAGGCGATCTGCAGGGAAGGAGAGAGCCACCGGCACACCGGAGAACTCAAGCTCTCAACCACACCGGGTCACCGTGTCGACACACTGATAATTATTTGATTACGGAAAAGAAAATCAAAGTTATTTAATGCAGATGTAATATATTTCATGGCAAGCAGGAGTTTCCCCTGTGGACTCCGTACGTACCTCCGACTGATTCCTCCAGAACTCACAGTCCTTGGGAGAGTTGACCTGGCAGTTTATAACGAGCACGTCAGGCAGTCGGCGCAGCTTTCTGGTCTGCACCTGTGGGTCACGGAGGCAGTATTCCACAACACAGTAACAACACGCAGAGGAAGCTGCTGCATTGTACCAGTGCAGACACCACGAGGACACATGTGCAGGTTTCACCCAATGTAGCGACATGGATCAACTGGGTTAGCCTAGCGATCGAAATGCCCTCCTCCTGCATGTTCAACCCAATCTGCAAACCTCTGATAGGGCGATGCATGACCATCTATAAATGCGTCAGAATGTTTAACATTTCATCATGCTCGTGATAGCCCAAAGCAGCAAGAAGTATCCACTATAACCAACCTGTCACACTACTACTGCACCTTATGCCAACGAGCATAGCTTGATTTCGCAGGTCAATTTTTTTCTCCAAAGCAGCGCAAAGCACGTGCACGACAGAAGTTGTGTGTGCGCAGACGTGTAAGCATGCGTGTGCCCTTCGGGGCCGACTCACCGTGGGCTGGTACTTTTCGCACACCTCACACCACGCCTGGGTGCTCTGGTCCAAGCAAATGCTCCTGCGAAGCAGCTCCACAAATTCATAAAACTTCCCCGGATCATCTGGTGGGAGACGACGGTGGACGTGAGACAAATTATCACCGTCAGCATCAGCATCCAATAATGAGCCGACAGATGCATTATTTCTGCATTAATGATGTGCTGTGACAACCTACAGATATCTAGAATGTATCTGCTGCTGGTACCCATGTAACATCCCTCAGCATTTTGAAGTCCCGCTTGGTTTCAAGAATCATTGGTTTGTCATTTGTACCGTCTCATTTGAGCTCTATGTTATGCCTGATTGAGACTATTAACCTCATGTAAACACGTGTCAAATGTAAACGATTCTTAAACACCCGATTCGATGCATTATCTTGAGGATAACAATTAATTTAATCGTTGAATCATTACATATGTAGGGGGTGTTAATCAGCACTCCCCATCCTGTTGGCTGGAAGCTCTCCCTTCTCGTCAACAGGGGGCGGCAGCGCTAACACGCCACTGTTAGTGACCATGGCCCAAAGGGCCAACGACAATCCCTGGGAAGCGGATCCTGGGACACATTCCCCGGACCCCGGGAGGGGGGACTGGGGGATGATGTCACCTTCCAGAAAGTTCTGGAAGGGAGGCGTGGCTAGGGCGGAGCAAGCCACGAACTGGTATATAAGCCGGACCCTCTCAAGGGTCTGGCTCAGTCATCTCCAAGCCGAATACTGAAGACCTGGGCTGAGGTTAGGACCCTGGGCCCCAAACTCCGTCGTCCTTCTAAGGGCCGGAGCTCAGTGAGGCCAGTGGTCAGGACCCGTAGACCTGGCACGGTCGGGTCAGCGTAGCCTCCCCTAGGGCTCCAGCCGGAGGACGGGAAGTTAACGGGTTTCCCAGTACTAGGGCCGGTGTAGTCCAGAGGCCATACCTCCCCACGTATCGGGTAAAGGGGCCGCTACCCCTTTGTGTTAGAAACCTTGTCCTAATAAATATCGTGTTGCCTCACAAGAAGTTCTCCGTCGATTATTACCCACTACACATACGTGAGTCAGCACACTGCAGTAAATATTAAACAACCAGTGGTCAACATAGTCCCCGAGCCCAGACTAGATGTCTCAGATGGTGTGGCATCACTTTAGGGGTTCTAATTTTTTTATGGGGTCAATAACAGTGAATTATTTGACAACGATTTGAAATGAGTGGGTCAACAATAAAGTCATAGCAGCCACAAATCAAGTGGCATTACAACATATTCCACCATAGCTGGCACCAATTTGTGCTCTGGCCCATAGACTAATCCGCAAGTTCTCTCCACCCTACACGAGGTCTTACCCTTGTAAGCCCCCTGGCTAAGAGGGCAGTGGGCCCGCCAGTCCAGAAGTGGCTTTGGTAGCATTCCAACAGCACAGTGGTGGAACCGTGTCCCCACACCTCATGATATGCGAGGCTCTGTGGGCCTGGTCCCCATTCTGTCACCACCCCCTCTGCCTCTTGACTCTCCACAGTTGGCTGGAAAAGCAAACTTAAACAGATATTTAAACATTTCTCGCAGCCTTGGATTATGAATGCCCCTGAATTTGAACAAAGTTCAAAGTTCAAAGCATGACTGCACAACATCCTATGGGCATGGTTTTATCACGATCTCCGCGAAGTAGGTGACACAAATACACGTCTTTGCATCGCCGGGGTATGACTACTGGTGTTGTTGGTGATTTTCTGGGCTCGCCAGGGCCAGAGTTAGTACTGGCATGTGCGGTTTCAGGCTTTAGCACCTTTGCTGGTGTCCGGGTGGTGCAGCGTGAAGAGCAGCGCGGAGGAAACTCGCGACGTTTCCTTCCCACAGCGGCACGTGCTGCAGTTGTCCAACTCTGTGCCGAACAATTGGCTCACCACCGACTCGCTGGAGGCCTGCGCGCTGCACGCACAACAGCGTCACCTCACTAGTTCCACCGCGCCGTTACAGCAATGGTTACGGGTACACCTAACCCACAGCAGTTCAGAATTAGAGTCTGAATATTTATTTATATTGGAAGAATTAAATCCAACGAGCTATAAAGCTCTTTTTCACAGATGTACAGTAAGGTGGGGTAAAATTTTTACAACAATACAAAAACATGATCGTAGTCCAAGAAAGGTAAATAAATCACCCATACTCATACAAATAAAACTAAACCATCCCCATCCGACCAGGCAAAGCCCACTGAGGTATTAACTTATTTTTCAGAAGCAACCTGGTCACAAATGATAGCTCAACAAAGTGGCTTATCATTTGGACATTTATAGCCGAAAAAATCTCTAAATAATCTCAATGCATGTTTCCAAATGTGGAGGGAAAAACCAAAAGAGCTGAAGAAAAAATCCACATGACCATAGGAAGAACATAAAGCAGGAGTCAGGGTCAGGATCGAACCCTCGATATCCTGCATACCAGGCGATGAAGATAAAATCACACCACCGCTTGGTTAGTGACTTTAGTAGTAGCATGTTTAGGTATCACTGTTGAGGGAAGAGGCAACTAGGCTGCATCAGGGAGTGGCCAAGAGGAGGCTGGCACCTGCCAGTTATGCTGCGGTAGGCTGGCATGCCCTCTTGCTCCTGCATCTCCTGGTGCAGCTGCGTGAGGATGAAGCGATTCCAGCTTTGGATGAGTTGACCCAGATTCACTTTGCCCGTTGCCTCGTCGGAGTCCGCCAAGATGAGACTAAGGGCCGACGCCTCCGGAATGGTGCGGAAAGCACGCAGGAAGTTACTGGCCTGTGCAGCGAAAGCGGAATTAGATGGCAATTATGCATTTCCCATCCTCACAGTCGAGGCTATGTTAATACTGCATATATCTTGAATTTATTTCGCACTGTACGTAGCCACCCGTGCTAATCAGAGGTGATGTGCCCAAGTGCAATCACACTACAAACATAAGATAATGCGTGCGCCACGTGGTGATGTCAAGTGTGGCCCGAGCAGGCGACGATCTTGCCTGGCACGGGTCCCCTTTGGAGAGATCGAGCATGTAGAAGAGGAATCCCAGCTCGCAGGCGAGGCAGAACTCCTTCTGGCACAGGTGGCTCTGGATGGAGCGGCGCACTGGCTCCAAGAAGTAAAGCACCTGCAAGATGTGCGGATCGAACACAGCACTCGGTCAACATACGGCAAAGACGAAGAATCCCCCAACCCCCCACTATAGCTTACACAGGATGTTGGGGTGACTGCTGTTAGCAAGTATCAGCACTCCATATGAAGGCTGGCAAGGCACACGAGGGGGTGGTGTGGCCAGAACAAAGCACACACAACACACACCACTTAACAAAGACAAGATCCTCCCGTGCAGCCTTATTTAGTAAGCTGTTGGGACAAATTCTGTTAAGCGAGTACCTATGAAGGCTGGACTGGCGGAGGAGTGGTAATGCATGACCAGCACCGTGCCTGACCACCTTTGTCTCCCCAGTGCTGATGTTTACGCACCATGCGAGGTTCTCATTTAAGTCTGAGTTGACCAGGTGGAGGCCCAGAACTATTTCAGATGTTCAACACTGATATTATCGAGGTCTGGAAATTTAACTCAGGTTGGCAAGTTCATGGCGAAGTGTGCTAACCACTACCCCATCGCTCCCCACACACCACCTAACATCCACACCATCTGACTCACAAACCAGGTGATACATATACACTTCATGCCACATAGACAAACACCACTCGCTTGCTTGCCTGGATCATGGAGTTGCAGTAAGCGTTGGGAATGTGGGTCTCCAGCCCTGCAAACATGGTCTTGTTGTAATGCTTGAAATCAAAATCCTCCAGGCCAAGTTTAGAATACTTGATAGTCACCTGTGAACAAAAAGAATAACTTAACACCTTACACGGAGGAAACGTAAACCCAAGGTATCCCCCGATTGCTCACAACGTTCAAACATGTGAGCTGGGTCCATAGGATACCTTTCCTTTGTTCACAAAGGTTATTTAAATGCAATATTGAATGTCCCGGACATTAAAGGAGGCGATCCCGTACTTGTGAAAAGGCTCGTGTTGCCGACTCGAGTGCGTGAGTGATTGGGCTGCCCCTAGAGACGACGGCACACGGCTCCCACGCATAAGCAAGTGCCCCCCCCCTCCCACCTGCTAAAACCACTGGACCAAGCTGCTGCCAGAAACCCACCTTCCTGTACTTCTTGGGCACCATGTAGAGGTGCGGCTCCTCCTCCCTTCCAATGGGCGACTCGGGCACCTGGGAGTAGCCGTCCGCCTCCCCATCCGCCTCGTTCAGCTTATAGGGCATCTGCTCATGTTTCACGCGGACACAGAGGCAGGCCTAACTGACTGTCTGTCGCAGGGAAAACGTCCACTCGTGCCACCACAGGCTGGACTCACCATGCAGGTGAAAAATATTCTTTGGGTCTTTCAGTAAAGCCACGTAGATAGAAAAAATGAAATAAAAAAATAACAATATCACGATGTTTCGATCGCAACACAAGCAATCGTCATCAGGTGAAATATATAGCGGGAGAGCTGCTGAGGCAGGAAAAAATATATGGCAGGAGTGCTGATGAGGCAGGGCGTTATAAAGGTTTGAGATGGGTGTAGCCCAAGGGTTAGTGGGCGGGGCTAGAGATGAAATTTGCATGTAAATGTAAGATGGGGTAAATCTTGACAAACGAAGCTGTGGGGGTGGCCAATGTATTGTGAGAGATTAGCATGTCAATGTTTGCTTGTAAATGTAAGCTCGGAGAGAGCTCGGAAAGAGCCATCACCACATGAAGGTGGAAAAGAATGGCAAGCCGCCATTTACTAAAACAGCTAACGGTGACTGTGTTAGTGAATGTAACTCAGAGTCGAAAATAACTGCTAACATAGGCAGGCAGGAAGGGAACAACACAGCCAGTTATGACCTAAACTGGTTAATAACGTCCTTCCAATGATTGCTCAGTTTGTACCCATCTTCTCAGCTGAAATTGTGTCTGTGTTTACATATCTGGATGGCTTCATGAACGAATCTTTGCTGATAGCCAGTGGGTTTGCAGAGTACCTTCGTCTTGGCAAAATCAATTTCGCGTGTGCCCACAGCGCTAAAATAATGATCAGCCACGGCTGAGAAAAAGAGCGTCATGGCTCATCCTCCAGAATAAATATTCTGTTTCTGAACACAACGCCCGACCCCATTATAGCTCCAGCACTCCCAAATGCCCCCTCTTGTTGCCATGGCACCACCTATGTCCACAACCTATTTTTCTCTCCCACGGGCCGAACGCCAAAGCCCCGCAATCTCGAGCAGCACAGGTGCCGGTGTTTGTGCCGTGCGGGGCGCACACGCGGTGGCTGCGTGGGGTTACCTGGTTACGCAGTTTGGTGCGAGGGTTGGGGGCGTAGCCGATGAAGCCGACCATCTTCATGGAGCGCAGAATCTCGGGGTCTACGGGAGGGGCCCTCCTGCGGGGCAAGACAGCATTGAGCCACACTAACAACAACGACACCCCCCACCTCCTGGCGGGCCAGAGTTGTGGCACCGCGATGCCCACAGGAAGGGAGCTTCAGAACATTAGAGTGATCCGCCAGCCCTCGCCTCCACATGGCTGGATTACAAGCCACGTACACATAGCCACCTTGACCACCCGGCACATTAAGTTGCAGCGAGAATACGACGAGGTCAATTAAGATGTACAACGATTGAATTTTCCGAAAACTTTCAAGTGCCACCGTCAAAGAGCAAAACACAGTGGTTGTCGCGAACATGCGCAATGGCTCCGGGTCTTCACTGACCGGCGGATGGCGGCGCAGTTGGAGGTGGGCCAGTCGGACAGCAACGCGTCGCTGGTGTACGGCATGGAAACGAGGGACAGAGGTGCCAAGTCGTCGCTCCAGTCCAAGTGGGGCACGCTGTCCGACATGCACGGCAACGGAAACTCCGTTTCGCGGGAGTACTCGTTAAAGGTCACCTGTGCATCACGCCACGCCACAAAGACAAAGATCCACCTGTATAGCCTTAACAGACTGTTGGGGCAAGTGTTGTTCGCGAGCACCTATGAAAGCCGGCATGTCACACGAGCGGGTGCGTGGCCAAAAGCAAGCCACACACACACACACAAGCACAATAACAAAAGAGTGCTCAGAACGTCGCAACACAACCCATGCGCCGTGTGTGCCGTTCGAGGTGACGACGTACCTGTGGGCTATCCGCCCAGAGATGCAGACAGCCGCCAGAGTCTCCGAAGGCCAGGGCCTGGCGGCTGGAGGAGACGTCGAAGGCCATGATGAGCTGGCCCACCGTGTCCACGTGCATCATGTCGGCCGGGTTGGCCAGGCCTGTCGGCTCACAGAACTGGCACTGCCCTGTGTGTGGGGAGGTGTGGGGGGGGAGTGGTCGCATAGCGGTTAGCTCGCCGCACTTTGAACTCAGCGACCCGAGTTTGATTCCCGTTCACGGACAATGCCAGTGACGGTTATCTGAACTGGTTATGGACCTCCCTAGGTCGACTCAGCCTCAAGTGAGTACCTGGTAGGGTGTGTAAAAATCACCACTTGGGAGACAAAGGCGGCCGGGCGTGGTGTTGGCCACCCACCCCCTTGTGTGCCGTGCCAGCCTGCATAGGTGCTCGCTAACAGCATTTGCCCCACCATTCTGTTCAGGCTATACGGGGGATCTTTGTCTTTGGAGTGCACAGGCACACTTGCATGCAGGCTTTGCTAATGTCAGGGAGAATCATTGAAGATCAGCATCATTATCACAGCCTGCAAATTTTTTTTACCTGACATTAACACTGCATTGCCAATGAGAAATATGACAATTCCATGCAAATGTAAGACGGTTGAGTTAAATCTCTAATTTCAGTTTTATATACGTGTTTCTGCAAGGCAGTGTTAATGACGATGATAAGTATTCTAAGAGTGTGCTTCTAAACCACGCTGATAGTCTCTTGAGCTTCATTTGAATTGCATGACTGGGTGAGGCACTTTCCCCCACTCTTACACTAAAGAGCTCCGATTTCTTTCCCACCCCCGCCCCCCAGTTTAGATGTCTCGTGAGCGCCTAGATTTTTTTGATGTTGTTAATTTAGAGATAACGCGCGCACGCTTTAGAAATGGCGTGCCTTCGAGCGCCCCGGCCACCTTGGGCGCGTGCCTGCGAGGGCAGTGCTCACCAGTCTGGGAGATGATGGCGAGGCGTGAGGTGTAGGTGGGGATGAAGCGTACGAACGCGGGCTCCAGGTGCACTTGCAGCGGCGTGACGGCGCGCATCATGCGCATGTCGTACACCATGAGGAAGCGGTCACACGCCAGCCGGTTGAGGCGCGCCGTGAGCCCGCAAGTGACCAGCAAGTTGCCGTGCACGTCGAAGTCCGACAGGTTGTTCGCGTGGGCCTCAAACTCGTGCTCCGGCTTGAAGGTGCGCGGGTCATGCAGGGTCACCTAGGCGAGGCGTAATGGCGGAGGTGAACATCGCATACAGAGCTACCACTTCACAGCACACCACTTGTGAGATGTGCCGACGCAGTGCGACTTTGGTTAATAGACAGCGGCTAATATTTCAAGACCGTACATCCTGAGGCAATGTTGCCATTTTGGTACCTTGCCTCCAGCGTGGCCACAGAAGAAGAACCTGTTGGCTTGCTTCATGATGGTCACCCCTGTGGTTTCGACATCGTACTGCCAATGAGAACACAGGTGCGGGACAAATCGGAGAAGGTGCTGTCAACGCGACTGCCAAGTCCAATGCCCAACAGCGCTCAAAACAGTGAAACAGATCTTAATTTTTATACCAGTTATCAATGGCTGTGGGTGCCAATCTTATTTTATACAAAGGCATCCATATATCCGTGCTTAGTGCCGCCAGGGCGGTACCACGCACCTTCTGCATCTCCTGGGCACTGCTCAGGTCCAGCTCAAGAATGTGGTTCTGCTGGCCTCCAATCAGCAGCGAGTTGTTGGTCGTGAGCAACATGCAGTGCATTTCATGAGCCTCCTCCGTCCTAAAAACAAAGGACATGTCTACATCTTCTGTTCACACAGCGCGGCTGCAAGAAACGAATGCCGGGTGGAGTTTACTGTGTTGGCACGGGCCGCTGTAAATCTGAACACTTAACAAAGTGCACTGGCATCATATCCCACGAGTGCTCTTGAAACACCAATGGCCCGCTAAGTTATTAAAAGAGCTTAAGTCTCTTCTGGCCCTTGTGATAAATGCACCTGTGCAGTTGCTGCTAAGAGCCAAAAAGTGTACCTTCTTCCAATCTGTTTATCCGAGACATGGGCGGATTATAGTCAGCAGCCCAGACACACTCAAGTTCCTGACTCACGACAGCTCATTTTCACCATACGTCGCGTGCTAGGATTTATTATATCACGCACGAGTATGCCACCATGTAACTGCTTTTTTTTTTTAGCGCTCAACACAAGCGAAGTGGCTGAATGCAAGGCTAGGTGCTGTGCCCACCGTTCTGAAGTCAGCAATTCCTGGAGTCAGGGTTGTTATTAATGTGCACCAGGGAAAGAGGCAATGTAGATGTAAATCTAAAATCCCATCGGATCTTCTCCTGCATTTGATATTCTCGATATTACTACGACATTCAAACACAATCTCTGGAATCCAAAAATACATCTAACCAATGTAATATGTTATGAAGACTCCATAATCTCTTCAGACTCAGGGCAAGGTGCATATGTGTCCCACTAAAAAGGTTAAGAGGAACAACTTTTCTTGGAACATTGTGTTCATATAAACTCGGTGCTTAAAATTCTCAACAATGCTGTTTTCTTAAGCGTAGTGGAGATTATAAAAAGAACACTATTTTGGCAAAACAAATATTATTTTTTACCACCGAGCCCAGCAACATCATTGCAAGGCAGGTGCAAGATCACAAAACTGATTAGATCAGCACCCTGATGTGAAATGAAACCCTTAGTGCTACAAGAAAAATTCTAACGTAGGAGGGAAACATAAACCAAGTCCACGCTTGTGGGTAAATGTCAAAATAAAATCCATTCGTGCGTGCAAAACCATCACATACCAAGGGACATCCTTTCACATAGTCCTGTGAGGGGCTGCTCACTCAACACAGTCACAAATGAAGCGACCGAAAGAATCACAACTGTGACCCCCACTCACGCACATGTAGTCATTAGTCACAGACGATGTTATCCCTACTCACGTACATGTAGGCACACACACAATGACCCCTACTCACGTACATGTAGGCACACACGTAATGACCCCTACTCACGTACATGTAGTCACACACGTAATGACCCCTACTCACGTACATGTAGTCACACACGTAATGACCCCTACTCACGTACATGTAGTCACACACGATGTGACCCCCTACTCACGCACATGTAGTCACACACGTAATGACCCCTACTCACGTACATGTAGTCACACATGATGTGACCCCCTAGTCACGCACATGTAGTCACACACGATGTGACCCCTACTCACGCACATGTAGTCACACATGATGAGGCCGCCTCGTGAGAAGCACTTGAGGTTGTTTTTGGTAAGGAGGAGCACGCCATTGTCCAGGCTCTGCACTTGCCGCACTTCGTCCGCGGGGTGCACGACGAACGCCGAGTAGCGCTCCATCGCTGGCCCATAGTACGAGGCGACGCGGCCCTGCAAGGGAAGCGGCACGGTTGGCTACGTACGATGGGAAAGAAGTTCTACGTACATCAAGCCGCAGGCCAATCCTCCACGCCGCTCACGCGAGAGGCAGTCACGTCGTCCGGTACAACCCTCGCACCAACACAGGCGGAGGCGGCAAGTATAAAGACTTCCTAAAGCTGCTGTCTTTAACGCGAGAAGAAATTCAATAAGCGTTCACCAATAAAAGCTCCCCCACCTCTAAGCTCTCATAATCGCTACTGGCAGCTTAAGCCACGCTGCTCGTCAAGAGAATGATTGGTAGTGGCAAAGGGAATAGAGCGCTCAACCACGAGACCCCAGTCTCCAAGAGACATGTTCCACTGTAACGCCCATTATAATTCCCATCATGCAGAGAGACATGCACTGGTGATGGAATGGCAACCAAATGAGAGAGAACATGCCAGAGAGGCCCACCGCTATGGAGATGGGGCAATAATGTCGTCTCACATGCAGGAGCGATATCATGGCATCGTAAGACTATGAGGGATGGCGACGTCGTGAGGAGGCCTTCATCCAGCAGTGAATAGGTCATGGCTGCCACTGGAGCCATGTACTTTTAAATGCAGATTGAAGACTCATTTCTTCAGAACTGCTGTTTGTGTGTCGTTTGTTGTCCATCATCCCTCGCACCTCTGATTAGTACAGTTGGCTAAGTACAGTGCGAAAGAAGCTCAACATACATACACGAGCTATTTTGTTTCCATTACATTCCCTTAGCACAATGCACACTGCATCATATCCAAGGCATCACTGTTATGGCTCGTGGGTAGCACACTTTGCTTTAGTCTCCCCTGCAACCTGCCGCCCCCAATTCGTGTATTCGTGTGGTCTTAATGAAGGTTTCAGAAATGGCTAGGTTTACAATTTTAAACATAAATCAGGTGGAAAGTGCGGAGTCTAGAGCACCACACATCTGTCCACAGCCAATTGCGACACAGAGTTAGTCACGCCCACATGGCGGAGCCAGTGGGGGGGTAGGGTGGCACGTGTCCCCCCAATGATCCGATCGAAATCCATAATTTCGATCGGATCATTGGGGTTTATTAGTAATAAATTGGCATTTTGCAACCCCCACTGCCACTGTGTAGCATATTATTACGTGCCAGGGACTCTATGAGATGATCTGACAATAGTCTGAGTCCATAATTGGCAAAAAGTAACGGCAAAGCGGTTATAGGTGACTCAGAATTGTACGGAGTTGCGTATATAGCACACGACTTCCCTGAAGGCATTCACCTTCAGCGAGCGCGATCACACAAAGCAGTTCGAATTTGACCCTCGATCAATGGCTGCGCCATCGCCGCACACACGTCGAATAAAAAGCAAGGGACAAGTCCTTACTTACTAACAACTGCTATCATTTTTCATTGCTGGAGGGGTTGCCCCCCTACCTGAAAATCCTGGCTCCGCCATTGGTCACGCTGCTATTTTTAAAAGGTCGAGCTCATTACACACAAAGTTCTTACCACAAATGAACCACAACAACTTGCCGATCTCGCCGAGGGGCATAAATCATCACACGAATTCCGGCTATCTTCCCAGCGGCTATTGGCTAGCCGTCGAACAAAGACGGTCACTGCATTGCGTGCTTTCAGATCCGCTTCTGTGGCTGTCTGGATCGCTCTTCCTTCCAATATTAGGAAGCGACTGGAGCCATGCACTTTTAAATCTAAATGGAACTCACTGCTGTGCTTAGTTTGTTGCACTTTGCCCGCACCTCCGATTAGTGCGGTTGGCTACATAAGGTGCATGTATGTATGCTGAACTTCTTTCGCACTGTACATAGCCAATCATGCTGATCGAAGGTGCGGGGGAAGGACAACAAACTAAACACAAACATCAGTTCTAAAAAAAATAGTTTTCACTCTACTATAGATTTAAAAGTGCATAGCTCCAGTGGCTTCCTAATATCGGAAGAGTGTTCCAGACGGCTGCAGAAGCGAAGATGAAGTTCAACATACATATTGCACATCTTCCAATTTGCTGCAGTCATGCAATTCCCACAGACCCACCACAAGGTGGCGCGATTATACGCACAATAGATCACAAACATAACTACACATTATCCATAAATAAAAAGAGCCTCCTCTGATCGCCCTGCGCGCCACACGTCACACCCCCTAGCGCCGGCCATGAGTAGGAAGGTACAAAACTCACTTCTGCGGATGCTCGTGCAACTCTTGATAGAGTATACCTGGGTATGCTAAGGTGTACAAGAGCCTGGCAGAGTGTGCAAGCGTGTTCCAGTGAGTGTGTCAGCTTCTCGGTGAGAATCTGAATCTTTATCAGAATCTTGATTTATCCTCGAGAAATCTGATGAGCTATGAAGCTTTTGTTCAGTCAGTGAACCCATGGCACCTGGGTCTGTTCCGTGACCTCCTGCCAGCGAGGCCTTCTACACTTGACGTGGCCTCAAAGTGCACCTAGCATGGCACCAGCGTCGTGGTGACGTCACCACCACCTAGTGCCGAACGGCGGTTGCTGTTGGTCCTGCCAGGGTGTGGGTGTGTGCATGGTGCTTGCTCATACCCCCTGGTTGCCAACCCAGAGCAGCTCCTCGTGGACGTCGAAGTGTGAGGTGCTGATGGGCACGCCCACTTCCGAGATGATGCTGTGCAGCTCCGAGTAGGCACCCTCCATCAGCGGAAGTCCCTCCTTCACACACACCGTGCACCACCATGCACCTCATGCAATGGTAGACTAAACATTCTGAATGACGAGTGATACAATTCACCTAATCGTGTATCTTACGTCAAACTTGAAATATATAAATGTTCTGTCCTTTATATTGCAAATGTGGAATTGTATCACTGGACATAATTTGTAATAATTAATATTCCTTGACAGTGAAACCTCACCTGTATGTCGCCTCTCTTTTGTTCTAAAACTTCCCCACTCAGACAATGTTATGTTCCAGCTAAAAACATTCCCCACCCCCTCCCGACCGCACAAAATGTAGAGGTGGGAGGTAATTCGATTGACAGAAGCAGAGACAGACATGGAACAGACTTACAAAGAGCAGCAGACACACACACGGTGTGGGAAGCGTATGGACAGAGAGGCACAGCATGGAGGTGTGTGGTGAATGGCAAGCAGATACACATGGCAAGGAGATATCTTGACAGAGAAGCAGACACAGCACAGAGGGCTTCGAAATGGAGCGACAGTAAATTTGAAGAGAGATATACAGCACAACAGAAGCAGTGAGATAAAAAATACATAGCAGGGAGATAAATAACATTAAATACATGCTTTTTATGGGAAGTGTTCCCCTAGCCAACATTTAACCGGATATATAATTTTGGTTTGCTCTCTTGGAAAACCAATGATGTTTGACTGCAAATCCTAATGTTACTTTCCAAAAATATTCAGTCCCCTGGGTTATTTAAACGTTTTCACACCTAAAAATCCACCAATTTACATTAAATACATGGCTATGTGTTCAATGACACAAATGTAAGTGGTAAAAGGTTTAATTGAAACACTCCGTTCATTATAACATGTATTTTTAACTGTTACATAGAGCAGTGGTTCTCAACCTGTGGTCCGTAGCTCACCGGTCGTTCGGAATCTTTCAGAATTCAGAATCTTTAACCTGGAGGAATGCGATGAGCCATGAGGCTTTTTTTCCACACATGTAAGACAGTAAGAAGGAGCCAGCAGAATGATAGCACCTCTCCTTTTTAGGACCAAGCCCTTTTTTCAGGCCCACACCCCTTCCTCCAGACACCAGATTGGGCTGGTTCGAGCAGTGGCGGTGGTTGTGTCAGGGGTGGGAGTGGTGCACACACAAGTGGTAGTCGTGGGAAGGGAAATTATGGGGGTAAGGATGGCTTCACAATGACCAAAATTCTGCTTTGAGCAATATCAAATCCAAACATTATGAACGCATATCAATAGTAGCTTGCACATGGTACCCTGGTAACCATGTTGCAGTGTAGAATCTTATTGTAGTGACCCATTGTCTACTTTAACAACCCATGAGTGATAATTTATGTCCCAAGTAACTTGCGTGTAAGGGAAATAGTACATATTAATTAAGCAACGTTATGGAGAATATACGTAACAAATTAAATGAGCAGAGAGATCACCTCCTTATATTTGTCTCTCCACATAAAAACAGTGTAAGTTTGAGCACATCCCATTAGCCACACTGCCTTATTGGAGTGTGGTGATGTTTGGTGATCAACGGGGACTGGGCGGTGGCATACGCCTGTAATCCAGCACTGTGAACGCGAGAGTTGGTGATCACGCAAATGTTGTCAAACTCCCTTCCTGTGAGGGTCACGTCATGCGCTACTATATGTACCTGTGTGGGGGTCACATCATGTGACTACATGTGGTTGAACGGAGGTCACAGTTGTGATTATTTTGGTAGGTGCCACACTGACTCGCCAGGAGAAAGCAGTACAGCAAGTGGACTGCTCTGATTCCATCTGTACAGATAGAGTGCTGCCCCATCATACATGTGGGTTTACTCTGGATGCTCTAGTTTCCTCCCACACATGTGCACACTCAATACTTGGTTGAAAACATCTGAAAAACCCAATGCAGGGCCCTCAAAAAAAGTCCTATAGCTCGGCTTTTTCTATAGAGAAGTAATCATTAATATTATTCAATATTAATGACGCTCACCCCGACAGGCAGGCTGTCGATAGGCATTCCATCTCCATCCATCATTGTAGCACCAAGGCCCACGGGCTCCAGGCCACCGTGCAGGGCTGGGTCCAGGCTGGAGTCCATTCCGGGGTGCAAAGCCCCAGCGTAGTTGCCCAGGCTGCCGTTCAGCGCGTTGTACTCCATGGTTGGTGAAACGCAAGGCACAGTGTTCTTCGTCCGTTCAGGTTGCGCCCGTGCTGTTGCCTTCACCGACCAGCGCCCATCACCACTTTATTATCCGTTCAGCACGCGCTCTAGCAAATGTGTGGACCACATGACAGCCTGGAAAGAGAGACACTTAGATATGTGGCTGCCCTTCCCAGAGAAGGCATGAATACAAAAGAAGAGTTAATTTACTCAAGTCACTAACAAAAAACACATAATTTAATACCGGCTGGATAGGAGATTTACGAGGGGGTAGTGAGATCTGACGAGGAGTTATTGACAGAATAGGGGGGGGGATATTAGTACTGATGGGGGTGAGAATACTAACAGGGCCGCTGGTACTGATTGGGGAACTACAGTACTAATATCCCCCCACTGTTGTAGTGCCACGGTGGCGAGATGTTAACGACCTCGCCTGGTATACAAGATGTCGTGGTTTCGATCCGGACCCGTGTATATTTGGAGCTTGCACGTTCTCCCTGTGGTAGCGTTGATTTTTTTCTCCGAGTCCTCTGGGTTTCCCCGCCACATTTAGAAACACGCGTTTAGAGTATTTGGCTGCGATACATTTCCACGCGATAAGCCACTTCGTTGAGCTTTAATTTGTGGCCAGGTCGTTCCTGAAAGAGAGATACGTAGCTCAGTGGGCCTTACTAGGTAACATACGAGGTTTAGTTGAATACGTATAATACTTACGAGGAAGATTAGATAACGGAGACTGTAGCACTGACAGGGGAGTCCCCAAGTACTCAAGGAGAATGAGTACCAGTGGGGAGTAGCGATGGGAAATTGTTAGTAACGAGGGGTGAAGAAGAATGTGGCTCCTGTCATAGGAATATCGAATTTCCACTATATACATCGTTTCAGCTCTCACAGCGGAATGGGGCCCCAGTGAGAATTCGCGTGTCCTGCGATTGAGTCCATCACAGGGTAATAATTATAATTAGTTGTGTGATTAGCTACGTGACTGAGCGAGCCAATTAAATCGTTACTTAGTCCGGTAGTCAGCTGGTGGTGCCCGACTGATGACTTCACAATCAGAATCTTGTATTTTGAGTGCACGAGGAATCCGATGAGCTATAAAGCTCGTTTTGAAAGGCTTCAAGTATCGGACGGTCAGTTACAACAGCAAACAATACAACAAACGATACGAGTGCAAAAACTGAAGAAAATGGTAAGCAAGTCACTAAATATAAATAATTCGATTATATCAGTCCAATGCATCAAGATTGGGCAAGGGGACTAAAACAACAACAGCAGTTCCCAGACCACACAAAGATAAACACGCGCAGTCCCTCAATATTACGAGCTTGCGATTCAGTTTACATATTAAGCGATCAATTCGATAACTCATTCGGGTGACTATCTGTCTATAGTAGTTAGAGGCTCGTTACGCGAGCCGCTAACTACTACAGTTAGTTAATAAGCTCGGGTTAGTTAATAAGCTCGGCCAAAGAAGAATAACACTAGGCAGGCCCCGCGCGAAGCCTGCTTTGGCCTGATTCGGCTACCGGGAAACGAACCCCAGAGACGGCGCCGCGCGGGGCTCTCGCGGTGGGGTGGTGAAGGGATCGCTTCTGAAACGTGAGGGCTGGTCCGGGGGGGGGGGGGTGGAGCACGCTCACATGAGAGGGGAGTACAAGCGGGCTGGCCACGATCACGCAGGGCCGATAAATCGCAGAACTGCAGCGCCGAGGAGATGATTCCCAGGCCGCTGTGACGCCTGACCCGCGGTGCGCGGGGTGGTGCCAGAACAGAGGGATTCTACCTCGCAGCGACGCAGGCTCCTGGCTGCTATCGGGGAGGCGGGTGACGCGTCGGCGACGACCCCGAAGGGTTCCGAACGCGTTCAAAGTCGTGCCTGAGGACGGCGCCGTGAGACAACCCCGGCGAGAGACGCGGCCCTCAGCGCTGAACGGGTAACACGAGGGAATGCCACGGGGGGGGGGGGGGGGTCACCCACGAGACCAATGGCATCGTCGAGCGGCTGTCGCGTGACCTCGTGCTCGTGTGGCCAATCAGGAGGCGGCGCGGGCAGGGTTTAAACCGGGACGAAGCACGTGACGATGTAGGAGCACTACATGTAGGAATAGTATTTAATGTGATTTAGTGTTTTAAATACTAAATACTATAAAATGTTGTATTTAATACGTAGTTAAATTCAGTTTACAATTCAATGGTAATAAATGTAGTATTTAATGCTAAATATATTACTGTTTTAGTATTTAACTGATTAGCCATTCAGTTTCATCATATGCAACTGAATGACTAATCGTACTCGGGTTGTAAATGTTGTGGATTTGCTCTCCAACACACCGGTGTGCTGTACTAGTAACAAATTGGCACGTTCTGTTTATGTAACAAACCTTACTAATAGGCTGCGTCGGGTGGTGACGGGTTTAACGACACATTTATATTTACGCGATCTAACTCACAAAAACCTGTATTATTTTACATTTGTTTACAACTGCTCGCAACCACTTGCAGAGACGTCCACACATAACCTATTCAGTTTCATGTAACCGAGTTGGCAACTGATCGATCAGGTATGGACCCAGATTAAGGATAGTTACACAGTAAATTCCTCATCTCCATATTTGTCCACGGCTCAGCGTAGATTGGTGGCCATGATGATACTGTTGCTGTTGCGAGCGATGTCCCGTATTGCTGTTGCTGGGCCATGCCCCACTGAGCGCAATCGCAGTTGTTTGCGCTGTGCATGAACAAGACTGACAATGAGGAGAACTTAGCAGGGTTGACCACCGTGGAGATGGAGTGATCAGATGCGGTACTATCACGTGAAGGCGTGTGAAAGCTTGCGATATCATATAACTGTGGGAGAGAGTGAAGGCACGGTGAAACTTCCATCCTGTAGCGCAGGGGTGGGGAACGTCCGGCCCGCGGGGCGTATAAAGCCTGCAAAATTATTTGGTCTGGCCCTGCCAAGGCAACTGCAGGCGGGACTCGAAATTCAATAAATCTAGGAGCAAACCTGGAACAGCAGTTGTGAGTAGCAACATCATCAATACCAGCTAACATCACACGCCTCACTAAAGAGATGCAGTTCCAGCCATCACATTAGGGGTAGGTTAATTAAATGTTTCACCAAATATAACAGGCTAATTTTTAAGTTGATAATTTAGTATGGCCCGCGAATGATGTTATAAATATCCTAATGGCCCTTGGCAGAAAATGGTTCCCCACCCCTGCTGTAGCTGATATAGAGTGGCTGGTGTTGGTGATGTTAGTGGCACACCCTGTAAATCGCTCTACAGCCCTGCTTGGCAGCTGATTTCAGAACACGCAGCCTGTGGCTCATGGTCTGGTCACAGGAGGAATGATATTTACCTGCTTTTGTACCGGGGCGCCGCAGTGGTGAGATGTTAACTACTTTGCATGGTATGCAGGAGGTCGTGGGGTTCGATCCCGACCATGACGCCTGCTGCTGTATATTTGTTTGCACATTCTTCCCGTGGTCGTGTGGATTTTCCGCGAGTCCTCAGGGGTTTCCCTCTACATTTAGAAACGTGCGCTTAGAGTATAATGATAAACCACTTCGTTGAGCTATCATTTGTGGCCAGGTCGCTTATGGAAAAAAGCTATATATAGCTCAGTGGGCCTTACCTGGTCAAATAAAAAAGTTTAGTTGTGTACAGCGTGTAGAGGTTTCAACGGAAACTCCTCTCCGCGTGCAGTACACGGCGGACAATGAGTGATGCGGCTTTGCTGTTTTTGTTCTCAATGGGTCCCGCAGTTTTTTTCTTCTGTAAGCGTTCTTTGCTCTAAACCCTGGAAATCATCAGCAGCTTGTTCAGCAAAGCATTTCACAAGAGAGTTGGGGCTGTTTAAACAAATAGTAATGTCAAATATTGATTTGGAAGGCCGCATAATGCAGGTGACTTTTTTATATTACTATGTTTAAATGAAAACAACCTGGCTTCCTGTCTGCTCATTATAGATCAGTGGTTGTCAACTTTTTTTGGCTGCTGTACACCCCCTTGTTGAATTTTGTTCCAACTGAGTACCTCCTGTGTCGTTAAACCCGCCACCACCCGATACAGCCAACGAGTAAAAGTCAGTCCCTCCAGAAAAACGCGGAGTTTTTTGGTGATTGTTGCGGGCAAAAATCGTTGATTATGCGGCACGTTTTCTTAAAAAATGCGATGGAATATGCGGGATATTTATGCAATTTTATGCGATTAAATTGCGGGAACTTGCAAAAATTGCAGGAACTTGCAAAAATTGCGGGAACTTGCAAAAACTGCGGTTTGATGAAAAAGAGAAAGAAAAGTGATTCCCCCAACACCCTATTCACTAGGCTACTACTTTAATGTAAAGAGTCATTTCTTATTACTTCCTATGATAAGCAAGCATACTACATCACAGAAAGTGCTGGGAATATTTAAGTTCTCATCTTGTTTTATTTCAGACCTTAACAAACAGATGGCTCAAACTTACAAAACATTGAGTCGAACAAGTTCTGTAGCTTTAAAAAATGAATATGCTACAACTTCTGTAAAAATGAATAAATAAAATATAAAAAAATAAAATGTGTGCTTCCTGTTTTACAGAGGTAGCTATGCAAAATAATTTGCCCCCACTGTCATGTAACACACTGGGGAACTGCTTTGCGTGGTCTTTTGCGCTTATGTTTGTTGGCAATGAGAAAGATTTGCGGGCTTCATCATGGTTTCATTGGCATCGCGGGGTTTGCAGCTTTTCAATGATGTCGCGTAATGAGTGACGTCACTTCATAACGTTCCCATGGCAACAGGGGAAATGGCTGCGCTTGTGTGAAGTAAACGCAACATTTTTCAACTTTCTGCTAAGATATATGTGACTTTTTGCAACGAAAATGCGGGGATTATGAAATCATGCAAGCCCGCATATTTTGCGCGCAGAAATCTGCAATTTATGCGGCGAAAGTGCGACGTATTTGAAAAAATGCGCCCCCCGCATAAATATGCGGACTTTGGCTGATTTTGCGTGAAATCTTGCGATCGCATAATCGCGTAAACGGAACATGCCAATTCGTCACTCGTACAGCACACCGGTGTGTTGGAGAGCAAAATTTCCATTTTGTAAAAAATAAATCTATTTAATGGGCGGTAAACATGTTGGCAATATACGCCTCATATACTCACAAGCCCACCACTAGGTGTCAGACGAGTACCCTTCAACAACATTACGACGCTTGCAATCGTGGTCCTACGTGTGATGAGAATCCCACAGGTTATTGAGCTAAAAGCTGCGCTGGTGTCATGGTTGTGAAAAACACAGACGGGTGACGCCGACACGACGCGTAGCCGAAAAGAGTCGATTTAAAATGAGCTTCGCTGGTTAAACCTCGCAGCAATGTTTTTTTCTTAATTTATTATTCCAGATATAGCCCACCGCTGAGTTATGTAGCTCTTTGTCAGAAGTGACCGTTGTCATAAATGATAGCGTAATGAAGTGGCATATCACGTGGATATCCATAGCAGCCACACACTCTAAACGCATGATTCTAAATGTTGAGGGGAAAACCGGAGGACCCGGATAAAATATCCACGAAACAATGGGGAGAGAGACACACAAACTCCAAATATATAGGAGGCGTCAGGGTTGAGTTCAAACCCACGACCTGCTCCATACTAGGCGAGGGAGTTTAACACGTAGGCTTTCGCGACCAATATCATCCATAATAGAGGTTTTTTCGGGGGGGGGGGGTTAGATCGCGTAAATATATAAATGTGTCATGAAAACCCGCCACCACCTGACACAGCCAACTAGTAAGGGTTGTCACGTAAACAGAACATGCCAATTCGTCACTTGTACAGCCCACCAGTGTGTTGAAGAGCCAAGCCACAACATTTACAATCTGAGCCAGATTTGTGGAGAAGTCCACCTGTTTCGTTCCTTATATAGAGGCGTCGATGTTGTGACTACATTTTTGCGCTCTTGCGCAAAGTAATGGTGGGGGGGGGGGGGTTAATGAGTCAACGTACATTATGCATGCGCATAATGCGAGCCCTATGATATTGTCCTTCCTTTTTAAAGCTTTCGTGACTGCAGGGATTCATCTTCTTGGTTCTTTCGGTAAAGTCACGTAGAAGGAAAATAATAAAACTCATTCAGACTCTGTCTACTTGACAGACATGGTCTCCACCTGAAGACGGCTGCTTGCGTTGTGGCCGAAACGTCGTGAGAATTATTTTATTATAGTTTATTTTTATTATTTTATTATTTTCCTGCTACGTGACTTTACCGAAAGAACCAAGAAGACTTGTCCTTCTTGTCCACTGTGTGTATTAAAATAGCCCGACCAACGGTAATCCCTATTGAAGTATGGTGGCCTGTATAGGCTTGCGTTCAAACAATGTATTCGCTTCCACGCAGTACTAAGTTGGTAGCTATCCGAATGGTTAACATTGTTTTGATTCATTTCAATTTTGATAGATTATCTCATTAGTCTTGGCCAGTAATAGCTAGTTTTGCACAGAACTTCAGCATCAAAATCAATTGAGTGTCCTTGTTGGCACGCGTGTTCTACTACTGCTGACAGTTGTATTTGGGAGTATTTCATATTTCTCTGATGTTCTTTTAGTCTCGTGCTGATCATTCGTCCTGTTTGCCCAACATAGCATTTGCCACAAGTTCAGTTAATCCTGTACACACCTTCTGTTGATAGCTTCGGTAATACATCTTTGTACCAGATATTTATTTTCGTATTTTATGTACCATGCCAAGTCTGACTCGGATGTTTTGTTTTTCCAAACATCTGGCTAGTTTATCAGTTGCTCCCGCAATGTACGGTATTTTGATCGTTTTAATTACTTGGGCAATTTTAATGCTCGTGTTATTTGATTTGGTTTTGGCATTCAATGCCCTGTTGATTTGTGCATCATTGCAACCGTTCACCACAACACTTTCACCCAGTTGTCCTCTGAATCATTCAGATGTTCATTGGCAAACTTCAGACGGGCATGTATATGTGCTTTCTTGAGCAGGGGGACCTTGCGGGGTCTGCAGGATTTCAGTCCTTCATGGCGTAGTGTGTTACCAACTGTTTTCTTGGTGACTATGGTCCCAGCTGCCTTGAGATCATTGACAAGATCCTCCCGTGTAGTTCTGGGCTGATTCCTCACCGTTCTCATGATCATTGCAACTCCACGAGGTGAGATCTTGCATGGAGCCCCAGGCCGAGGGAGATTGACAGTTCTTTTGTGTTTGTTCCATTTGCGAATAATCGCACCAACTGTTGTCACCTTCTCACCAAGCTGCTTGACGATGGTCTTGTAGCCCATTCCAGCCTTGTGTAGTTCTACAATCTTGTCCCTGACATCCTTGGAGAGCTCTTTGGTCTTGGCCATGGTGGAGAGTTTGGAATCTGATTGATTGATTTCTTCTGTGAACAGGTGTCTTTTATACAGGTAACAAGCTGAGATTAGGAACACTCCCTTTAAGAGTGTGCTCCTAATCTCAGCTCGTTACCTATATAAAAGACACCTGGGAGCCAGAAATCTTTCTGATTGAGAGGGGGTCAAATACTTATTTCCCTCATTAAAATGCAAATCAATTTATAGCATTTTTGACATGCGTTTTTCTGGATTTTGTTGTTGTTATTCTGTCTCTCACTGTTCAAATAAACATACCATTAAAATTATAGACTGATAATTTCTTTGTCAGTGGTCAAACGTACAAAATCAGCAGGGGATCAAATATTTTTTCCCTCACTGTACGAGGCTGGCAGTTGAGGCAATTAAGGAAGTTGTAGTGCAGATAAAAAGGGGTCAAATTGCAGTTGGAGTTCGTGAAGCCTGGAGAGGAGAGGGAGTTTCTGTGTTGTGAGAAGTCTGTAAGAAGTTATAAAATAAGAATAAGTACCGCATAAGAGTGAAAGTAAACACGTTATGGCGTGTTACAATTGTGGAGGAGAATATTTCATTCTATTGTGCACCACTGTCACCGCAGCAGCAGCATCAACACACAGTTCGTTACAGAGTGTACTTGGACTGCATTTTTTTCTCGTTTGATTTAATAATGACTGTTCCCTACATATTCAAGTATTCACATGGGTAACAATATAAACAAATGCAATTCATTATAAGCAATTTCAGTCGTAGATCGCTTTAAATGGTTTTATCTGCCAAACAATGTTCTTTTTTTATATATATAAGTACAGTGACTGCTTACAGAACATCCTCCAGTTGATAGTAGGTTTTTACCCTTTTAACTGGTACAAAACTGACACCTTTATTCAAGGCATCATGTTTGCAATGACCACAACACAAGTAGTCAAAAAAAGCAAACAAAAAGAAGCAACTCTGATAAGGATGATAATATGCACTGTCCTTGAAGTTGATTGGCCCACACCCGAGACGGCTTTCTTTAGAGCCTAGTCCCCATTGGTGTAGGGCCAGATGACACCAGAAGGCGTACGCCTTCTGGTGACCAATGGGGACTAGGCTCTAAAGAAAGCCGTCTCGGGTGTGGGCCAATCAACTTCAAGGACAGTGCATATTATCATCCTTATCAGAGTTGCTTCTTTTTGTTTGCTTTTTTTGACTACTTGTGTTGTGGTCATTGCAAACATGATGCCTTGAATAAAGGTGTCAGTTTTGTACCAGTTAAAAGGGTAAAAACCTACTATCATATTTTGCCACTGGTAAAAGAGATCTCATAGTGTAAATCCTCCAGTTGCATTCGGCCAAAGGAAACGTATACATGAAGAGGTTGTTACCATTCCAATAATCACAATCAGCCACGCTCAATCCACTGCTGGATGACGGCCTCCCCAAGCCGCCGCCACCTCTCACCACCCCGCGGTGTGAATGGCAATCCACTACCCAGCACCTGCACACAGACGGGTTCATCGCTCCATCTTTTCCTGGCAGATGGCCTCTCCGGCGCGTTCCGTTCATTGGGCGCCAATTTCGTTATTATTCCTTTCCCAACAACAGTGCGGTAATTCTAATCGTAGCCTCGGACGTAAGTTTGAATCAGAACCATTCAGACGCTGTCTTTCCGACATACCTGTTCTTCACCTGAGGACGGCTGCTTGCGTTGTGGCCGAAACGTCGTGAGAATTGTATTTTATTATGTTTTATTTTTATTATTTTATTATTTCCCTTCTACGTGACTTTACCGAAAGAACCAAGAAGATGAATCCCTGCAGTCACGAAAGCTTTAAATCGAAATTGAATCAGTAGTTAACTGTAATTTCACGATTACTATTGTCACATTGCATTGTTTTACGACCTTTTACTGTGGTGGAATTGTTGGAGGACCATTCCTTTGTAGCAGTCCGTTGTAATTGTAGTCGACATTTAATAGCCACGACGAATCGGGATTTGAGAGCCCCAAATATTTGCCAAAATCTCCGTGACTGGACTCAGGGCCGGCTCTATGGGTTGCTGCGTGGGCCTTGTTTCTCCAAATGTGGCACCACCCGAGTTCTCTCTCCTTAGCGGTACAATCACTGTTACTATGGTGCCCCCCACAACACAGCTATGCTGCCCCCCGCCCCCGCCGTGCCTGTTTCGAGTGCTCGTAATGTGCGATTCTCGCAGTGCACATAACTCGATGCACGGGATACATTACGCGGTGGCCAGATGCTAACTCTCTCGCCTGAATATATAAATGTTGTGTCGTTAAAAGCCGCCACCACCTGACACAGCCAACGAGTAAGGGTTGTCACGTAAACAGAACGTGCCAATTCGTCACTAGTACAGCACACCGGTGTGTTGGAGAGCCAAACCACAACATTTACAATCTGAGTACGACGTTTCGCCAGTAATTACAACCAGCTTCATCAGGCGACAGCCAGATTTGTGGAGAAGTCCACCTGTTTCGTTCCTTATATAGAGGCGTAGATGTGGTGACCACACTTCTGCGATCTTGCGCAAACTGGGGGGTGAGGGGTGATTAATGAGTCTACGTACATTATCCATAATAGTATCCATAATAGTGTTAAACATACATTATGCATGCGCATTATACGAGCCCTTTGATATTGTCCTTCCTGTCCATTGTGTATTAAAATAGCCGTACTAACGGTAATCCCTATTGAAGTATGGTGGCCTGTATAATTACAAAGTACAGATCAATGGAATATAATCGACACAATTACACAGCAATCAGCTGATAATGTATTTAACAAAACTAACACTTCCCAAATTAACACATTTGCTCGACTGACTAACAAACAACTCTCAACTAAAAATGAACATTTTATACACAAAACGGTTATCAACATGAATAACGTTGAATTATCAAGCGACATGGTTTTGGTCCTGTCTAAAGGTCTTAACTTTGCTGTTGCCCCACGTACAATCCCTGTCGATGAGATAATTGCTGAAGTGGAATCAGCAGTTAGACAGCTCCACCATAATTAAGCTAAGATGACCAAGCATGAGGTTGCCAAAATTATTGATAACAGAAAATTGTCAAAAACAAATATTAACTTCAACCTTAAGAGAATTGAGAGCAAATAAAAATATCCAAATTCTTGCTGCTGATATGGGCCCGATCAACTGTGCGATGCCCCGTGAGGACTACGATAATAAAATCAAAGATTTACTCGATGAAGGTACCTACCTCTGAATGCAGAGTTGTGACTCTGCATTCAGATAGGCATCAGTATGCGCACAAAAATATGCTCGTATCAAGACGCTCATTCGTCGAGCTAAGAAAGTGTCAGATGGTGACAGTCTGAGAAGTGAAATTAAACATGTTAAAGAAGCACTGCAGATGAGACCAAAATGGAGCTCTTTGGCATCAACTTAACTCGCCGTGTTTGGAGGAGGAATGCTGCCTATGACCCCAAGAACACCATCCCCACCGTCAAACATGGAGGTAGAAACATTATGCTTTGGGGGTGTTTTTCTGCTAAGGGGACAGGACAACTTCACCGCATCAAAGGAACGATGGACGGAGCCACGTACCGTCAAATCTTGGGTGAGAACCTCCTTCCCTCAACCAGGGCATTGAAAATGGGTCGTGGATGGGTATTCCAGCATGACAATGACCTAAAACACACGGCCAAGGCAACAAAGGAGTGGCTCAAGAAGAAGCACATTAAGTTCCTGGAGTGGCCTAGCCAGTCTTCAGACCTTAATCCCATAGAAAATCTGTGGAGGGAGCTGAAGGTTCGAGTTGCCTAACGTCAGCCTCGAAACCTTTATGACTTAGAGAAGATCTGCAAAGAGAAGTGGGACAAAATCCCTCCTGAGATGTGTACAAAACTGGTGGCCAACTACACGAAACGTCTGACCTCTGTGATTGCCAACAAGGGTCATGTTTTGCAGAGGGGTCAAATACTTATTTCCCTCATTAAAATGCTAATCAATTTATAACATTTTTGACATGCGTTTTTCTGGATTTTGTTGTTGTTATTCTGTCTCTCACTGTTCAAATAAACCTACCATTAAAATTATAGACTGATCATTTCTTTGTCAGTGGGCAAACATACAAAATCAGCAGGGGATCAAATATTTTTTCCCTCACTGTAGCTGTCCATCAACTGCCTCAACTGACAGTCTCGTGGCTGTCCATCAACTGCCTCAACTGTCAGCCTCGTGGCTGTCCATCAACTGCCTCAACTGACAGTCTCGTGGCTGTCCATCAACTGCCTCAACTGTCAGCCTCGTGGCTGTCCATCAACTGCCTCAACTGACAGCCTCGTGGCTGTCCATCAACTGCCTCAACTGTCAGCCAACTGGCTGTCCATCAACTGCCTCAACTGTCAACCTCGTGGCTGTCCATCAACTGCCTCAACTGACAGCCTCGTGGCTGTCCATCAACTGCCTCAACTGACAGCCTCGTGGCTGTCCATCAACTGCCTCAACTGACAGCCTCGTGGCTGTCCATCAACTGCCTCAACTGACAGCCTCGTGGCTGTCCATCAACTGCCTCAACTGCCAGCCTCGTGGCTATCCTTCAAATGCCTCAACTGTCAGCCTCGTGGCTGTCCATCAACTGCCTCAACTGTCAGCCTCGTGGCTATCCATCAACTGCCTCAACTGTCAGCCTCGTGGCTGTCCATCAATTGCCTCAACTGCCAGCCTCGTGGCTGTCCATCAACTGCCTCAACTGCCAGCCTCGTGGCTATCCTTCAAATGCCTCAACTGTCAGCCTCGTGGCTGTCCATCAACTGCCTCAACTGCCAGCCTCGTGGCTATCCATCAACTGCCTCAACTGACAGCCTCGTGGCTGTCCATCAACTGCCTCAACTGACAGCCTCGTGGCTGTCCATCAACTGCCTCAACTGACAGCCTCGTGGCTGTCCATCAACTGCATCAACTGACAGCCTCGTGGCTGTCCATCAACTGCCTCAACTGACAGCCTCGTGGCTGTCCATCAACTGCCTCAACTGACAGGTTTATCTTCTTGGTTCTTTCGGTAAAGTCACGTAGAAGGGAAGTAATAAAATAATAAAAATAAAACATAATAAAACAATTCTCACGACGTTTCGGCCACAACGCAAGCAGCCGTCCTCAGGCGAAGAATGACAGGTTTAGTGTTGCGTGACACTGTGTGTAGGGTCAGTGCTGTGTGACACAGTGTGTGGGGTCAGTGTTGGGGTGAGCGTACTGCGCTATAAATCCCATGACCCCAGTTAGAATATTCCAGCTCACGGTCAACATCAGTGACAATTATATGACCGGTTCTGGGCCTCCCCTAGGTCGGCTCAGCCTTAAATGAGTTCCCGGTGCCGTGCGTGCACATCGCCACTGGGGCAGACAAAGGCGTAGTGCGGTCCACCCACCCGCCCCCTCGTGTGCCGTAGCCGACCCTCCATAGGTGCTACTCGTGAACAGCACTTGCTCCAACAGTCTCCTTAGGCTACACGGGGGATCTTTGTCTTTGGGTCTTTGGTCAGTGTGCCTCGGAGCAGGGCACGCGTGCGGGAGAGGGGGGGGGGCTGCGTCTTGGCACGCGGCCAAACCCCAAGACGTTTCGTTCCACTGGCTGCTGCTGCTGCTGGTGGTGTGGGTGGCTTTACTTTTTATTTTAACCGCAGCGGGTACAAGCAGCAAGCTGCGCCGCGCCACTGCTCGCGGTTCGCAGCAGGGCGCGTGTGACACGCTGCGTCCTGTACACAGGGAGGGCAGCGCTGATATTCGCCCATTCAAACCGTCCCCCTGGCATGCTGTTGCATAAAAAATAAAGTTATAAACCGACAATTCACCACCGGCACACATCTGTTGCTCCACAGGAATTTACTCTTTTTTTTCTCGAGTCGCCATCGGCCACACGGGAGTGGATACTTTCAGAAGGATTGATTCAAATCGAGAAGAAACATTCTGCAGCGGTTTCCACATTCAGTGTCTCATGAGCAAGCCCGGATTGCTTATTGCCCACAATGCTGATGAATTGCTACGATGTCTATAGGGCAAGGGAGCCACTCTGTTCGATACGGGTCGTAGGATTGCTTTAATTAGAGCTGCTTTTCAGAGCTCTTCAGCTCTTTGTCATTGTGTTGAACAGCCCATTTCAATTCGTGTGATAATTGATGACGTGCGAGTCCCAAGGGGGGTGATAATGACAACGCTGATGATCGTGATGGCACGCGTCGCGCTGTGCGTCCGTACGTGCAGCAGGCACGCAGCCCTCTTGTCAGTCCACTCCTTGGCGCGAGCGCCTCCCCGTGCCCGCTTCGCTCTCGTGGCGATTACTTTGAGAAAGCGTCAGCACGCACGTGGTGCAGCTGAGGCTTAAAGACGACGGAGCATTGTGCATGCCAGCGATGTGTGTTGCCCTCTGTTGAAAGTGTGGCCCCGTGGCAGCCTGGAGTGTCACGGTGGCGAGATGTTAACTACCTCGCCTGGTTTGCAGGAGGTCGTGGGTTTGATCCCGACCCTGACGCCTGCTGCTGTTTATTTGGAGTTTGCGTTCTCTCCCGTGGTCGCGTGGATTTTTCTCCGGGTCCTCCGGTTTTCCCCTCCACATTTAGAATCAATATCTGTTTGAAGTAACGTCGCTGCTATAAATGTCCACGTGATGAGCCACTTGGCTGAGCTATCATTGTATTGGTTCTTTCGGTAAAGTCACGTAGAAGGGAAATAATAAAATAATAAAAAGAAAACATAATAAAAAAATATAATATAATTATTATTTTATTATTTCCCTTCTACGTGACTTTACCGAAAGAACCAAGAAGATGAATCCCTGCAGTCACGAAAGCTTTAAATCGAAATTGAGCTATCATTGTTTGTGATAGCCAGGTCGCTTCTGAAAAAGAGCTAGACAGCTCAATGTTGAGCCTTACCTGGTCAAAATATAAAAAAATAGTTTGAGTTTTTAGCATCTGCGTTATGCACGGGGTCAGTTTGCCGACTGGAGCACTCCACTGCCCATGCTCGCAGTGGCGTAGCGAGGCGTGGGGCAGGGGGTGCCTTGCCCCACCCGCCCCCTCCCCCCTGGTGGCCACAGCTACGAGTTGGGGTACCCCCTTGACACCCTGAGATTTGATTTCAACAACAGTTGTGAAAGAGCAACAGACGTGTTTAAAACGCGGTTTAAAATTAGTTTTCATGAAAATGCTTTCATTTACGTTCCACGTTTCATTTAAATTTAAAAAGCAGTAACATCATGGGACCTCCTTTGCCAGTAGCAATATATGAGAATAGGTTTTCCCCTTTTTTCTGGCAACAAAACAGCTGTGTTAAGATGTTAAAACACCAAACTGAAACATTTTACAGGGAATCATGTCTGCATTAACCACAATACTCGTGGTCAGAATGCAAACAAAAAACATACTCTGATAATATATGCATCGTCTTTGAAACCAGAGAAAGCTGTCTCAGGTGTGGACCAATCAGTTTCAAGGACAATGTATTTATTATCAGAGTACGGTTTTTTTTGCATTCTGACCACAAGCATTGTGGTTAATGCAGACATGATTCCTTGTAAAAGGTTCCAGTTTGGTGTTTTTATATCTTAACACAGCTGTTTTGTTGCCAGAAAAAAGGGGAAAACCGATTCTCAAGGAGAAGTAACTTGATATTGCAAAGAGATACTAAGGAGCTGTCGTGGTTGCATTTTGCGAAGACGGAGTGCCCCTAAAGCATTAAATACTGGAGACCGTGAGTGTAACGACGATTTGATTAGGCAAAGAGGCAGCAGCGATATACAACAAGAGCCTGGGTGCGACCGTGCGAAGAGACAAATCAAACATTGGGGCCCCTCCTGACCGATCGCTGCACCCCCTGAGCTGATGAAGTCGTCACTCCGCCCACGTGTGTGTCACCGCCCTCCTCCCGGTGCGCTGCAGCCTCACTCGCGAGCGGCGACGTGAGAGAGAGCGAATGTCCGCGTCATGGGGCTGTGGGGTATCACGATTATTCAGCCCGCCCAATTCGCTTTCAACACTGCTCGATAACAGATGCCACTATTCTGGAAAGGGGTCATTGCCCGAAACGTTAACCGACTAGATTCATTTTGCTAGTCTGTTGTCCTTCCCGATTAGCACGGTTGGCTACGTACGGTGCGAAAGAAGTTCAACATACGTACACACATGTTCTCTGTTAAACGGCAGCGGTAAGTACGCAGGATCAATCCGTGTAACAAATCAACTTGAACGACGGACTTCCTCAGTTGAGTTGTATCTTGCCCGACTACGTTATGCTCTCGTTTAATTTAGTAACGCGTATGATTCTTAATTATGTTGGGTTAGGCCACTAAACAATCTTCACCACAGACACAGCCTGCATTGTTAGTCCGACTTCCTGGAATCTCGTCATGATGATGATGATTGACGTTTGATTTTTTTTCAAGCGAAACGTCGCGAATCGAATTGGTGCTCAACTCTGTTTTGAGATTTAGCTCTCGAACATTCGCTGGTGAGTGAGCTCCTTGTTGTTGTTGCTGGTTTCATTTCATCTTGTCGTTCGGCTGGTGTATCGATGCAGAACATCAACTACGATTTCACATTTCAGGCGGTCAAGCCAGCGGAGTGTTTTACCACTGCGACGTTTCCTTCGTATTTGTGGATCGGTGCACTGCGTCGTCACGCGCTGTGCGGCCTGTTCCGGATGACCACAGTCGGATACTACTGGAGACTTTTAAAGTTTTCCATTTGTGCACCATCAGGTACCCGCATCTGCTGCCATGGTTTGTGCAGTGGATGCGGTTAGGGGTGGACCATGAGCTTCGTGGAAGATCAAACCCAGGGAGGGATCTTCTGCGTTGGGTCTTTCACAACACAAGGTGTTTGTGAGTTATTTAGAACTCCATTCAGCTCTCCAAGCCTCATCGGGGGGGGGGGGGTGAATTCCCGCATGGGTGAGCTGAACCAATTGGCAAATTGTCGCTTTAAACAAGCCCCTTGTACATCCCGTGACTATCTAAGTTGTTTGTCGGGTGGTGGAGGGTCTTAACGACACACGTCTGGTCGGATCATTCATTACGCGGCTACGAGAAAAACAAATTGTGAGTCGCAATTCTGTCCGCGGTAAACCGCACGTACCGCAGTTCAAGACGCGAACTCGTCGCGTTGCGCGCGCCCTGCTGGGTGTTGCGTCACCCCCCACGGTTCAAGTGTCACGCCGCTGTCGAGTCCGCATTGGGCGGCTTAGAGATTGAGACGTGACGGCAACGGGCACTCATCCGCGTGCGCGCTTATGCGAGCCAGCCGTTAATACCCAAGAGTCGATATATCAGCACGATGTAAAAGCTTCACAGTTATCGCGTGGTCCGTTTTGCAAAATTACGTTGCTCATTAAATGGTATTTAAAATAGATATCGTATTTTGTTATATACTGCTTTAAAAAAAAGTATATATATAGAACACGATCATTACTATGCTAAGCGATTGTGAAGTCAAGATCGCAATGCTTATTGCCGGGCTGGCCCATGGTATTGGGGCGCCACGGTGGCTAGGAGATGTTAACTACCTCGCTTTGTTTACAGGAGGTCGTGGGTTCGATCTCGACCCTAACGCCTGCTGCTGTATATTTGAAGTTTGCGTGTCTCTCTCTCTCATCATCACGGTGGCTAGGAGATGTTAACTACCTCGCCTGGTTTACAGGAGGTCGTGGGTTCGATCTCGACCCTAACGCCTGCTGCTGTATATTTGGAGTTTGCGTGTCTCTCTCTCTCATCATCACGGTGGCTAGGAGATGTGAACTACCTCGCCTGGTTTACAGGAGGTCGTGGTTTCGATCTCGACCCTAACGCCTGCTGCTGTATATTTGGAGTTTGCGTGTCTCTCTCTCTCTCATCATCACGGTGGCTAGGAGATGTTAACTACCTGGCCTGGTGTACAGGAGGTCGTGGGTTCGATCTCGACCCTAACGCCTGCTGCTGTATATTTGGAGTTTGCGTGTCTCTCTCTCTCATCATCACGGTGGCTAGGAGATGTGAACTACCTCGCCTGGTTTACAGGAGGTCGTGGTTTCGATCTCGACCCTAACGCCTGCTGCTGTATATTTGGAGTTTGCGTGTCTCTCTCTCTCTCATCATCACGGTGGCTAGGAGATGTTAACTACCTGGCCTGGTGTACAGGAGGTCGTGGGTTCGATCTCGACCCTAACGCCTGTCGCTGTATATTTGGAGTTTGCGTGTCTCTCTCTCTCTCCCCGGAACCGCGTGGATTTTTCTCCGGATCCTCCGGTTTTTTCCCCCTCCACATTTAGAATCGACATCACCACGCGTTTCGAGTATTTGGCTACTGCTGTAAATGTCCACGTGCTAAGCCACTTTGTTGAGCTCTCATTTGTGGCCGGGTCACTTCTGATAAGGCGTTACATAGCTCAGTGGTGGGCCTTATCTTGTAAAATTAAAAAAATATATATATAAAGTTTAGTTTTAAATCGTTATAGGGAGAACTTTCACCTAATCTTCATTCATACTGGACGTACAAAGAACAGAAACCCACAAACGCAATACGATAAAATGCGAAATAAACTTGGGGGGAAAGTTAGGGAAAGTTAATGTCGCATTTTAATGGTCAGATCGTATTTCTGGGACTGTATTTGGGTATCCAGATTAAAAAAAAAATCGCTCGATACGTGCTTACAATTGGTCGTCGATTCCACGACGTAAAATGAACTCAGTTTGAGCAAAACAACGACTTTGAAAGCCGGCAGAAAGCGCCGACTGATTATATATACGATCAACATTATATCTGTGTTGTATTATATATTTATAATTGAAGCGAAATACCAAAGCGCTCACATGAAACGCATTTCCGAAATGTACGAAAAAAAATGCCTTTTATTATTTCGAACCCAATCGGGTCAGGCTGACTAATAGCGGTGCTGCCGTGATTTGCATAATGAGTCAATCAGCCCATCGCACGTTTCGATAAATTTGCATGTGCGGCGAGATGACAGATTTAATATTTTTCACAGCACGTGATGCGTGGAGCGATTTACTCGAATTCTAGGACCGTAGCAGCCCATGACACGCGGCTCTGCGAACGCCACGCACACACCAGCACGAGACCGGCCACTCGGCGATTCACTCCGATGTTGGTGGGCCACCGTAGCTACTGTTCTCCTGAACTCGACTCATTGTTGATTCCTTCTCCCACGTTGACAACTCGGTTCTAGCAGACGCTGACTGCTTTTGTCTCATCCACGCTGTGTTCAACCACCACCACCACCACACTGTGTTCAACTAACACCACCACAACCACCAAAGACAAAGATTCCCCGTATAGACTTAACACACTGTAGGGGCGAGTGCTGTTAGCGAGCACCTATGAAGGCCGGCACCGAACACGAGGGGGTGGGTGGCCAATACCACGCCCGGTCGCCTTTGTCTCCCTAGTGGCGATGTTTACACATCGCACCAGGTACTCATTGGAGGCTGAGTCGACCTAGGGGAGGCCCAGGTTCGGTTGAGACAATCGTCACTGGTGTTGACCGTGAGCGGGAAACAAACCGGGGTTGTCAGGTTCATAGCGCGGTGCGCTAACCGCTACGGAACGGTGTTGAAGATTTACGATCGGTGATAACGGCGGAGAGACAAACCGACAGTGCCTATGAATTATGGAAAACCCATGAACACAGGAAAATGCGTCCAGGCTGGAAAACGAATAGAAATCACCACTCAGAGGTGTGCGCACGATCAGCAGCAGCAGCAGAGGCAGGAAGGGGATAACTACAATTTGGGAGCATCGCCGTTTGGGAACAGCACAGTTTCGGAGCACCGCCGTTTGGAAGCATCATTGCGTCCACTGGATAAAGACCGCCTATTACAGCTGTGGCCCCAACTGTGCCACGCGTGGCGTGCGTTGCCTGGGAAGGACTGAGTCACGGTGGGAAGGCCAGGTCGTAGGTGACACTGGTTGAGTAATTTATCACGAAGCAAATCCGAAGCATCGTATGTTGAAAGGTCAACTGATTTACATGTTTTCTGCCTTGCGGCGTGTCCTGCTATTATTTTTGGAGGCCTCGGATGCGGAGGCGTCGGGGGATGAGGGTGGGGGGGCCGTGGGAGGGAGGCCGCAGACCCCAACATTATTTACCAACGAGAAATAAATAAACGTTTACATTTAGCTCCCACGAATTACTTCTTGATGCCAATGATAATGTTCGCGGGAAATGCTCAACGTAGTTTTGCTCTACCAAGGAATAGGAAAGTTCCAGTGGATTACATCATCGCGGGAGGAGCGTGGGAGTTCACGAGCGCACCCCAGATGCACAACTCTGAGGATGCGACAAACATCGCGTGATGCTCAACGCTTGTGGTTGGATGTTCACAGAGAAGAGACCAAGACCACGCTCCCATCAACTCCCTCACCTGTTTTTCAGGAGGTCGTGGGTTCGATCCCGACCGTGACGCCCGCTACTGTATATGTGGAGTTTGCGTGTCTCTCTCTCTCTCATCATCATCATTACGGTGGCTAGGAGATGTTAACTACCTCGCCTGATAATACAGGAGGTCGTGGGTTCGATCCCGGCCGTGACGCCCGCTGTATATGTGCAGTTTGCGTCTCTCTCTCTCTCCCCCGCGGTCGCTTGGATGTTTCTCCGGGCACTCCAGTTTGTGCCTTCACGTTTAGAATCAACGACATCACGCGTTTGGAGTAATTTCGCTGCTGCTATACATTTCCACGCGATAAGCCACTTCGTGGGGCTATCATTTCCGATCGCCAGGTCGCATCTCAAAGAGAGCTATATAGCTCAGTGGTGGGCATTACCTGGTAAAATAAAATAAAAACATATTTAGTTTTAATAGGCGCCCATCCACTTGTTCGCCCCTCCACGTGGACAATACTGCACACGTCCTCCCCGTACTACCGTAGGGCCCAGAGACGCGGTCAATGACGGCGTCCCTGAGCAGGAAGCTGGCTGCCTTTGACCGGTGGTGCCGGCCAGGGACACTCCGTGTCCACTTCAGTGAACGCGTCACCAGTTCCGATCTCCGCACGGGATGCCCGGCAGCGGCATTAAACGGTCAGAGCCAGAAGACTTTCGGCTCCATAGGAGAGGGGTTTTTTCACGAGTTAGATCGCGTAATTGTATCCATGCGGCGTTAAACCCGCCACCAGCCGACGCAGCCAATACCGACTATAACACTGGTCAACACACTTTTTCTGGCATAAGGTATTCCAACGGTTTTAATGTAATTTTGGGGTGCTGATTCCAAATCTGGCATCAGTTTTTGTCTATCACATCAGGTTTTTGAGATATCAAATATTGCATTTTTAATAAAAACTGCAGAAGAAAAATATTAAATAAACGTGGATATCTACATAAACTGATATTATAAACACACTATCCTAAAAATACAGCACCATATTTTAACACTAAAGCAGTCACTGACTCGCAACAACTTGCAATCATATGTGACAGAGTTAATTTCGGGTAAAATCAATGAAAATGGGCATAAAAATTAGATGTGATAGAGCAAATCTGATATCAGATTTGAAATCAGCACCCTGAATTAGTCTTAAACAGCTGCAAAAGTCCAGCCAAGAAAAAATGTTTTTTTTGTTGACCAGTGTAATCACCCAGGAATGTCTGTCCTTAACGCTCGTGACGTCACTCCACATCGACCAGCCCCCCCCCTCCTCACTAATAATCATGAGCAGGTGACATCCTCCAAATGGACCCCCCCCCCCCGCCATTAATAATAATTAGCGGCTGACGTCACTCCACATGGGGGGGGGCGAGGCGCCTCCTCCCCCCTCCTCGGCGTCAACTTACAACCCTCAATACTACAAAGGCAGAACCCTCACGTCACGCGATCTCCGTAACGCTGTTGAGACATCGAAGTAAAAAGGACGTCGTGATGAACCAGGGATTATAACCTTTAACTGAAATAGGTCTGTGTCACCGCGCCCTTACAAACTGCACACGCATTGATGCAATGAATATCACGTCGCGGTCTGCTTTTCGTTTGCAAGTTTCAGATTAACTTCAATGCACCCGTACTTGGACGAGCAAAAGGCGAGTATCGTAAGGTTCGTCACGTAAACAAAACTTGCCAATTCGTCACGAGTACAGCAGCACACCGGCGTGTTGGAGAGTACAGCAGCACACCGGTGTGTTGGAGAGTACAGCAGCACAGCGGTGTGTTGGAGAGTACAGCAGCACACCGGTGTGTTGGAGAGTACAGCAGCACACCGGTGTGTTGGAGAGTACAGCAGCACACCGGTGTGTTGGAGAGTACACCAGCACACCGGTGTGTTGGAGAGTACAGCAGCACACCGGTGTGTTGGAGAGTACAGCAGCACACCGGTGTGTTGGAGAGTACAGCAGCACACCGGTGTGTTGGAGAGTACAGCAGCACACCGGTGTGTTGGAGAGTACAGCAGCACACCGGTGTGTTGGAGAGTACAGCAGCACACCGGTGTGTTGGAGAGTACAGCAGCACACCGGTGTGTTGGAGAGTACAGCAGCACACCGGTGTGTTGGAGAGTACACCAACAACATTGACATCTCACGGTGTGCTGTACTTGCAACGAATTGGAGTGTTTTGTTCACATGACAAACCTTCCTAATTGGCTGCGTCGGGTGGTGGCGGGTTTAACGACGCATTTATATTTTTATTTAAAGCTTTCGTGACTGCAGGGATTCATATTATTGGTTCTTTCGGTAAAGTCACGTAGAAGAGAAATAATATAATAATATGAAACAATAAAAATTCTCACGACGTTTCGACTGCAACACAAGCAATCATCATCAGGTGTGAAATCCACAGCAAATTTTCTTGCTGTGGATTTCACACCTGATGATGATTGCTTGTGTTGCAGTCGAAACGTCGTGATAATTTTTATTGTTTTATATTTGTATTATTTTATTATTTCCCTTCTACGTGACTTTACCGAAAGAACCAAGAATATGACACATTTATATTTAGGCGATCTAACCCAAGAAAAGAAAAAAAACCCTCAATTATGGATACTATTGGTCGCGAAAGCCCACCGCGTGTTAACAAGACTTCGGCTCTTCGGACGCGTTGCCCGAGCGTACGCATCGACAGATCCCGCCAGCGTCCTGCGCGCGATCGTCCACGGCTGGCGTGAACACACGCGGTCGAGGTTCGATCTGCGACACCACGTCCTTGGCTTGCCGGCAGCGTGGCGGCTGCCGCGGGATAGGATTGCCTGGTGGCGGCTCGTGGGGACTGCGACGACCAGAGGGGCATGAACACGATGACGATGATCACGTGGGGCATGCACACGATGATGATGATGATGATGACGTGGGGCCATGCACACGATGATGATGATGACGTGGGGCCATGCACACGATGATGACGTGGGGCATGCACACGACGATGATGATCACGTGGGAGCATGCACACGATGACGATGATGACGTGGGAACATGCACACGATGATGATGATGATGACGTGGGAGCATGCACACGATGATGATGATGATGATGACGTGCGATCATGCACACGACGATGATGATGATGACGTGGGGGCATGCACACGATGATGATGATGATGACGTGGGAGCATGGACACGATGATGATGATGACGTGGGAGCATGGACACGATGATGATGATGATGATGACGTGGGGGCATGCACACGATGACGATGACGTGGAGGCATGCACACGACGATGATGATCACGTGGGAACATGTACACGATGATGATGATCACGTGGGAGCATGCACACGATGATGATGATCACGTGGGGGCATGCACACGATGATGATGATGATGACGTGGGAGCATGCACACGATGATGATGATGACGTGGGGGCATGCACACGATGATGATGATGACGTGGGAGCATGCACACGATGATGATGATGACGTGGGGGCATGCACACGATGATGATGATGACGTGGGAGCATGCACACGATGATGATGATGACGTGGGGGCATGCACATGATGATGATGATGACGTGGGAGCATGCACACAATGATGATGATGACGTGGGGGCATGCACACAATGATGATGATGACGTGGGGGCATGCACATGATGATGATGATGACGTGGGAGCATGCACACAATGATGATGATGACGTGGGGGCATGCACATGATGATGATGATGACGTGGGGGCATGCACACGATGATGATGATGACGTGGGGGCATGCACATGATGATGATGATGACGTGGGAGCATGCACACAATGATGATGATGACGTGCGGGCATGCACACAATGATGATGATGACGTGGGGGCATGCACATGATGATGATGATGACGTGGGAGCATGCACACAATGATGATGATGACGTGCGGGCATGCACACAATGATGATGATGACGTGGGGGCATGCACATGATGATGATGATGATGACGTGGGAGCATGCACACAATGATGATGATGACGTGGGGGCATGCACATGATGATGATGATGACGTGGGGGCATGCACACGATGATGATGATGATGACGTGGGGGCATGCACATGATGATGATGATGACGTGGGAGCATGCACACAATGATGATGATGACGTGGGGGCATGCACATGATGATGATGATGACGTGGGGGCATGCACACGATGACGATGATCACGTGGGAACATGCACACGATGATGATGATGATGACGTGGGAGCATGGACACGATGATGATGATGACGTGGGAGCATGCACACGATGATGATGATGACGTGGGGGCATGCACACAATGACGATGATCACGTGGGAACATGCACACGATGATGATGATGATGACGTGGGAGCATGGACACGATGATGATGATGATGATGACGTGGGGGCATGCACACGATGATGATGATGATGACGTGGGGGCATGCACACGATGATGATGATGACGTGGGGGCATGCACACGATGATGATGATGATGATGACGTGGGGGCATGCACACGATGATGATGATGATGATGACGTGGAGGCATACACACGATGATGATGACGTGGGGGCAGGGACACGGTGATGATGATGAAGTGGGGGCATGCACACGATGATGATGACGTGGGGGCATGGACACGATGATGATGATGACGTGGGGGCATGGACACGATGATGATGATGATGACGTGGGGGCATACACACGATGATGATGACGTGGGGGCATGGACACGATGATGATGATGACGTGGGGGCATGCACACGATGACGATGATGACGTGGACAATACGAGCGGTTTTATTTTTCTATTTAAAAAACCTCCCATGACAAGTGAGTTGTACACATCCCATCATCCGCATCGCCTTCTTGGAGTTAATTGATTTCGGCAGCGCCGGTTCAACAAAAGCAGGACTCAGGACCATTTCCTACATTCAGTGTCTCGCCAGCAGAGTCAGGCTTTCCTGAACCGTCACCTGATGCAAGAAATACATCTGCAGTGTGCCCTGTTCAGAGATAACATCCCGACTGGTAAAAATCTGCGCTCTGCTTAGCTACTTCATTAACACCATTGTCAAACTCAAGAATCCCAAGACGTCCATCTAATTGACCTTTAACTATCCCAAGAACAAGAATAGGTGACAAAGCCTTTGCCGTTGCAGCACCAACGTTTTTGAACAACAACAACAGCAACCGTTACACTATGAGACTTCCTTTGCCAGTAGCAAGATATAGTAATATGTTTTTACTCTTTTATCTGGCAACAAAACTGACACCTTTATACAAGGGTTCATGTTTGCATTAACCGCAACATTTGCGGTCAAAATGCAAACAAAAAGACAACTCTGATAAATAATGTATGCACTGTCCTTGAAGTTGATTGGTCCACACCAGAGACAGCTTTTGTTAGAGCCTAGTCTCACATGGTGTTGGACCAGATGACGCCAGAAGGCGCACAACTCAAAGACAACGCACCATCAGAGTATTGAGAGCTCGGGGTAAGCATTTACATGCAAACATGTTTCATCCCCTAAACATCGTAAATCTTCCTTCAACAATAATCTGAAGTAGAAGATTAGTACTGGGTACAACCATATCTGTGATTTGTAACTTTGATTCTTACCCATGTATTGATAGTTTTACTTCAATTTGAAATTCTATTCAGGGGCTGTGTTGTTGTTGTCTTGCTGTAGTCTGGGACTGTTGTTGTTGTTGTTGTTTTGCTGCCTTGGCCAAGTTTGCATTTGGTGTTGAAATATTTGGAAGGAATAGATGTGCTTATGCTATTTGTACTCATACAGTATATAAAAATTGGTTTTACCCTTTCTGGCAATAAAACTGGTCTCAAGATGTTAAAACACCAAAGACAGTGCATATATTACCAGAGGATGTGTTTTTGTTTGAATGTTCACCAAAAGTATGTGTGGTTAATGCAGCCATGATTCCTCGCAAAAGGTTTCTGTTTGGTGTTGAAACATCTTAACACAGCTGTTTTATTGCCAGAAGGTGTAAAACCCATTCTTATATTTTTCTAATTGCAAAAAAGGCCCCATTATGTACTCATATACTTTATTTATTTGTATTTAAACTTAGTGAACTGCTCAGCTTCCTTACACTCTGCACTCCTGTCGTGCTGCTGCTGCTGCGCTGTTTGTTGCTGCAACGTTCAGAGCCGCCCCTGCTGGACACCTGTGACAAAGCGCTTTATAGCTCATCGGATTCCTCCTGCAGTCTCAATAAAGATTCTGAATTTGAACCAATGCTGATGAAGTGACTTGATACACAAGGATTCTCGCTGTAATGTATGGGTTCGACCCAGAATTAGTATGATGTTATACTGGTAGGAACCTCCTGGTTACAACAGCCCACAGGGGATTATTGTGTCCGTCCGTCCGTCGTGCAGGGAGGGGCTGGGTGGGGAGGGAGGGAGGGGCTGGGTGGGGAGGGGAGGATGGAAAGGGGCTGGGTGGGGAGGGTGGGGCTGGGTGGGGAGGGGAGGGTGGGGAGGGGCTGGGTGGGGAGGGTGGGGAGGGGCTGGGTGGGGAGGGTGGGGAGGGTGGGGCTGGGTGGGGGTGAGAGGGGTGGGGCTAGGTGGGGAGGGGCTGGTCACCCCGTGGTGCCCTTATAAAACTCAACGTTTAACCTACTGACGCCGGCTTGTGCCCGCCCTCACAGTCGGGAATATTTGCGGAATACACCACGCTCCCGTTCACCTTGGCCATTGACCGAGCAACCCAACGTTCCTACCAGCTCCCTCCGCAGGAATGTGTAAACGTAACACTCCTTCGTGGAGAATGCAAGTGACGCAACTCGTGACTGGTTCCGAAACTTAACGGATGCTTTGTTGTGGCATTGATACAAATCAAAACCCACGAAAAAAAACACATGAACGTGTTACTCTGAATAAACTAAACTATTGACATTAATATAATCTGGGCCATCACCATTCCTTTCTTCATATTGTGGATAGTCGTGCTTACTCATTGGAACCCTCTCAGGGTTTGATTTACTCGGGATAAGCGAGGTTTATGTTTTGCTTACATGCACTCGACAGATTTGCATTAAACGTATCCGTCTATTTAAAGATATCTCCGTCGTCTGTCAAGGTTCCCTCTTGCGTTTGCGTTTGTTTTTCTGTCCTTGCTGATGAGCACGGCTCTGCCGCCAGGATCCTTTAAAATTTTCTTGCTGTGTTTTTCACACCTGATGATGATTGCTGGTGTTGCAATCGAAACGTCGTGAGAATTGTATTGTTATATTTGTATTATTTGTATTATTTCCCTTCGACGTGACTTTACCGAAAGAACCAGGAATATGAATCCCTGCAGTCATGAAAGCTTTAAATTGACATTTAGGATCCTTTAGCTTCGCGAAACTTTCACCTGCCATCAAATTAGCCGGGGGACGTCGGACACGCCGAGTTCGCAGATCTGCTGCGCCGGAGGAAGAGAGAGAGAATAAAAAACTCGCGAGAAAACCGACCTTTGGAATGGGTCTGAGACTGCTCCGCGAGCCTAGCAACCGCTCTGCAAAACAACGTGGGGGAGATGATTGTGGCGTTACCAAACCTGGCACCCGTTGCACCAGCGAGCCCTCGCGATCGCCGATTTTGGAAAATGAGCCCCGAACGCCACTACAGACACACGCCATCGACTGAGCAATCCATGACTCGTCGTGCCGCTTGATGATTTACTTACCTAGCTCCCTCTGTCACGCCTCACCCAAACCTGCCCCCCTCTGAATTTCCTCTCTAGCCTCCCTGCACGGCCCTCCCCACCCACCGTAACACAAAAAGGGACCGTACCATACAATTAATTATAATGCACAACCCTGCCAAGCTAAGCCCTTGCCCCCCCCCTCCCCCAGTTGGCACAGGACATTGCTACCTGGACATAAGCTCCCTTCTTCATCTTCACTCTGCTGCCCGCACATGGAACTGCCTCCCTGAACACATTGTCGGCGAGATCACCGATTCCGGCCTCCAGGCCTTCACATGCGGAGCGCACAACGCACGGGACATCTCCTGACTTTACCACACGCCTTGTAGGACTACCGAGTCTTTGGGCTGCAATGAACCCAATGATTATGCCGATTATATGTACTAATGTCTCACACGGTTGTTGTTCACAATCGTACCCAATCATCAAAAAAAAACCCTCAGCAGAAAGACTCACACTCACTGTTGGATCGCATGTTTAGTAGGTAATTTAATTTCCGTTTAAATAACGCCGACACACAAATGACAAGTTTTACTGTCGCGATGCAGCAGGGCAGGTGGGAGAGCGCCGCCCTGTCGTGTGCGTCAAGAGGTCACGTGTCGAGGCACAGAAGTAGTTCTGGGATGCCTCCTTCCGCGGACCGTTCTGGAACACGGGGCGGTGTTTACCGGTCAGCGAGCGGTCTCGATGGATCTGTCCTGGCGACGCGATGCCAATCGCTACAACTCCGAGGTTGAGTGTAACATCAGCACAACCATGCACCACTGACAGGCCCAGGAAACGAGTCCACATTCACGCCGCGTATCACGGTTACATTACACGATAACACAAAACAAACACATCGTATTTGACACAGTGGGTACAAGTGCATAAGCAAAACAATCGATCTGCATTCACATTCAGTTGAGCGGTTATTAATACATTCACCAAACAGTTTTTTTCGAAATCTATACAGTAAACTATGATAAAACACTCTGAGAATACTTCCCTACCATTGTAGGTACACACCCGAACAGACCGTGGCTTCCAATTTAAAACGGTGAACTTACATTGTTATTAATACGCTTGTAATTTATCTCAATATTTTCAGTTTTGTATTCAACTTGGAGCGTGACGCCGGCACGCATTGGCGGATCTTCAACGGCCACTGCGTGTCGGAGGGCGCGGAAAGAGGTTTTTTTTTGTGGCAGCATTGACCGGGGCGGCCTCGCGGATTCGAACCCGCGAACCTCTCTGCAACAAGGGGCGAACGCGGCGCCGCTGGGCCATGACGTCACGAGTTAGACCCCCCCACCCCTCCCCCTTACGAGAGGGGGGGGGGCTCATGCCCCCACGAGGGATCCATCGTTCAAGGCGCATTAAATTTGCCCCGAGGCTGAGCACCCCCGTATGTCAGGAATACTAAACGATTAAACTATTTAGTTATTTTACCAGCTATGGCCCAACTGAGCTATAGAGCTGTTTTTTTTCTTCTTCAGAAGCGACCTGGCTATCACGAATGATATCAGCTCGAAGCAGTGGCTTTTATTATCACGAGGGAAATGTATCGCAGCCAAATGACTCTGAAGGCGGGTTGTCGAGTCTCATTGTGGAGGGGGTGGGGGGGTAAAACAAACAAACCGGAGGACCCGGAGAGAGAGAAAAAACCAATGAGGAAGGTGGAGCGTGCGATCGCCTTGCCCGGGTTCAGGCACCTGGACCCATCTCACCGAGGATGCTCACTGGCAATAAGCGCTAGAGCGGGACAGAGGGGGGAACGATCAACGCCGCCGCCACTGGGATTTGTTATTTTTACAAATCGGCCGCCGAAAGTTAAGAGGAGTTTCAAAATGAGTTCACCGTTTCAAGTTGTAAGAGGCGCGCGGTCTAGCGTACACGTGAACTATAACGCTCATACGTGGCTTGGCCTTGAAGGCAAGGCGTACGTAGTGTTGTGCGGCGGGGCCTGGCCCGCAGGTCGCCTCCGCGTCCCACGCGGACTGGGACGAGGACTGGGACGCGACGGACTCCGGCCACCGCGCGAGAGGGCGCGGGGCGCACGGCCACGGAGTCGCTGTGGAGACGGCACCGCCCTCCCCCCCACCCGGTCCTTCCCCCCCCCCACACTAAAGAGGTGGAGGGGTTCGTACGTCTCGCAGGGAGCAGCAGTAGCGAGCCGCATCTTGTCTATTTGGTCTGGAAGGCGCATCTTGTCTCTCTGGCCTGCGAGGCGGCATCCTCTGCTTGCCGGGGTAATTCTCCTCGTGCCCGCCCGCTGTTGTTTGAATTTGCGGTGCAGGCCCCGCGCGGATCGTTCTGCGCGACGCCTTTTTGTGGTTTTTTTTCCTCCGCGGCCTGGAGTGGGATGGTGTCTCGCCGCCCTGCAACGGCTTCTCCTCACGCCGCGTGCGCTTTACCTGCAGCGCCCCACCTGCAGCTGCTGCTGCTGCCGGGTCTCAAGCGAGGGAGGAGGCCCCTCTCGCCTCAACACGGAGGTCATCTCTGTTGACCCGCAGCCTCTCTCTGTGAGGAACGAGCGAGTGATCACAACTGCCCCGGGTTATTCATATTGTCTCATTGACTGCGGGGGGGGGGGGGGCTGCTCTTTAAGTGATTGTGTGCCGGAGCCAATTGTTGCCCCCCCTCCCCACCCTCTGCGTGTCGCCTTCACAGATTGTCGGGATGAGTGGCATGAGCGAGCGCCTATGAAGGCCGCCACGGCACGCGCCGTGATGGGCGGTCGGCTTCACGCCACACGCCGCCTTTGTCTCCCTAGTGACGATGTGTATACACTTCGGCACCAGGTACTCATTTGAGGCCGAGTTGATCTAGGGGCTGCCCAGAACCGGTCAGACAATCGTCACTCATTGCTGTTGGCCGCGTGCTGGGAACGAATGTCGGCTCGCCAGGTTCGTAGCGCAGTGCGCTAACCGCTGCGCCACCGCTCAAACTCGATTCAGTGACCCCCACCCCCTCTGCTCTCTGCTCCACGTGTGGACTCGCCCGTGCCCACGTGGGTGCAACGTCTCGATGCCTCTGTCTCTTGGCTTTCCTTCTCACTTTCCTCGCCTCCCCACCCACTCCCGCGGCGTCGTCTCCCGTCGCCGTGGCCTTCCCCCTCCTCCTCTCCTTCTTCCCCCTCCTCTGCTTCCTCCCCCCCCGCCCCCTCTGCTTCTTGCGCCTCCGCCGCGGCGTCTCGGTCACGACCCCCCCGGGCGTTCGAGTGGCGCTCTCCGCGACGACGGCGACGCCATCTCGCCGCCGGCACGCGCCAGCGTGGCCGCGGCTCATCGCGTGCCTGTGGACGTTGGCGACGTAGAGGCGCAGGTGGAAGACGCCGCAGTCGAGCAAGCCGCCCTCCAGGCTCCGGGGGGGCGCCGCGGGCGGTGGCCGCGCCGCCTCGGGGCTCTGCGCCTGGAGGGGTCGTGGGGGGCGGCGAGAGCGCGGTGCTGTTAGGTGGCGCTGGGAGGGAGGCGGTGGTGGTGGTGGAGGGTGCAATGTTACAGCGATGTTGCTCAACCTTCTGGAGCTATTCGGTAAGGTGGCCACTCTACCCCTCCCCCCACCACCAAGCTCGACCACTGGTGCCCGCATCTCCCTCACCCCACCTCTCCCCACAAACAAACGTGCTCTGATTATAATTATATGCATTGTCCTATAATTATCGTAGCGTGTCTGTTTGCATGTTTTGTCACAAAGTCTGAGCGATTAATGCAGACTTGATGTCTTGCAGAAAACGCAACAATTTGGTGTTGGAACATCTCATCACGGGTCCTGTCTTATTGCCAGAAAGGGGGGGGGGGTGGTGGGGGTGAATCAACCTCACTGTTATTTTTAGTCATTTTTGGTACTAACAAAAAAGGTCCCGTACAACTATTTCATGTTGCGTTTTCGGTTGTGCCGGTGTTGTTTTTCAATTGTCTCCTGCACGCTATCAATGCCGCAGCCTTGCGTCTTTCCCTGCACTGCCTTGCACGAACTTTTCGAGAAAAAGTGTTTCCACTCTTACTGCCAACTTTCACTGCGCTGTTTGCTGCTGCTGCTGCTGCCCGATTGGCGTACCTTGGTCGGGTGAAATATGTTGGAGTTGAGGAAGATATCCCGGATGCTTTTTAGGGTGTCACAGGATTCGGAGCAATTATTGCCGAAAAAGAAGTCTCTGAAGTGATTGAGTCCGTCGACAATTTCAGCCAAGCACGCCTCCTGCGCTCAAGACACACGGCCACACGCGACAAGGGGAGCGTTAAACACACGGCCAACACAGACGCGCCCTGGGCATGCCAAGGGCAGCAGCCCCGTGCGTCCCATGCGCTGTAAGCGGAGTCTGCATGAGTCGCACAACTGAATATGGATCACGACGCAAAAAGCTGGTGCATTGCCGTGTATCTTGCGTGACACAGCAGCGCCTTCTGATACCGTCGCCTCTGCCGAATGAGTGCGTGGAGCCCAATAGCGTATTTGTGTTTAAATGAATGGAATATGTACAGAGTACATTCTGAGTAATATCCGGCCAGATAGCTGATCGGTAGAGCGTGTCGCAATCGGAAGGTCGCGAGTTCAAATCGTGACTAGGGGTTGACTCGGCCCATAATCCACCCCCCCCCCCCCAGGAGCTGACACAATGGTGAAGTCGACACGTGGTTGCCGTCTGGATAGGCTCAGCCCGCCTCGCCCGCCGCCAATGCGAATGTGAAGACTCCTGGCGCAAGCTCAGGGTTGTGGAGTTAACACGAGCACCACCACAATGCGGGGTTTTTTTCTAATAAAGGATGTCACTTTGACCTTGCTATTGTTGTTGTTGTAGTCATGCCCGGATACGTGTTAGTGTGTGTGTGCACATGTTTGAAACGCAAAGGCTTGGTTGCACAATCGTTGACAACTGATGTGTGTAGTAACACCTACCATCGCCGTGTCGTTCAGCTGTCCTGCAAGGCACAGGAATGGCTTCCCCTTGAGTTTCGCCAAAAAGTTTGAATAGTTTGCGCAATTTGTCTGAACAAAATGGGGAAAAGGTATCGTTTGAAAAAAAAGAACAACAACAACAACCAGAACATTCGGTGCACATTGCGGCGTCTCTTGGTGGCGAGACGTTTACAGACAGCAAACATTTCTGCACGTGAAATGGCAATGGAGGCGACACAATGAGCGTATTTACCTGGAGCGTGTTGATATGCGTCATCCTGGACAGGAATATCTCAAAGCGCATATTGAGATCACAGAAGTCGAATTGCGCCCTCGACGCCAGACTTTCTGCCCAGCTCACAGTGACGAAGATGAGCAAGATCTTCACACCTAGGAGACAATCATCGTCGTCATCATCATCGTCATCTCCGTCATCATCGTCATCATCATCATCATCATTCCTGACACGGACAAAACAAAGCCACGAGTGTGAACGATAATTTGGTAACGCTTTAAAAAAGCTATACAACTATAATTTTGTTTTATTTCAACAGGCAAGGCCCACTGAGCTATATAGCTCTTTTTCAGAAGCGACCTGGCTATTAAAATGATAGCTCAACGAAGTGGCTTATCACGTGGAAATGTATAGCAGGCAAATACTCTCAAAGGCGCGTTTCTACACGTGGAGGGAAAAACCGGAGGACCCGGAGAAAAATCCACGCGACCAAAGAAAGAGATACGCAGACTCCAAATATACAGCAGCAGGCGTCAGGGTCGGGATCGAACCCACGACCTCCTGCACACCACGCGAGGTAGCCTCGCCAAGGGGCTGGGTCCCCCCTCCCCCCAGACCGCAAGCCTCACGCACCGTGCGCCGTCATCTCTGCCCCCATCCTGCCCCCGGGTCTTCTTAATGCGCAACATTTAGTGCAGCCAAGAACCGATTCCTCTGCATTAGAGGCAAGAGCCCTAAAGGCAGGGCCAAGCATCGCCCCCCTGGTTCTGTCCGCGAGCAGCAACATCAGCACCGCACCCCAGACCGGGCTTCATCTCTCACGGGACATGTTTTCTGGATCGCTGGTTAACCGAGCGAGTCGTCACGGAGCTACGCCGAATTAGGCGTGCCGATGCAGACGGACGCGACTGAGCCCCCGTTTGTCACGGCTCCGCTCGGCTGACAAAAGATGCGCCCGTCAGCCGTCGCCACCGCGTCGCGCTTCTCGCTTTTAACAAAAAAAAACCTCTGAACCAACTTTTAGAACCGGCCCGTTCTCTTTCCTTTTGCGGCGACGGCGCAGCACGGGGGCGACTCGTGGCGATGCAGGCGCATGCCTGAGAGGGCGCGCGTGTTACCCATGCGTGATGCCTCCTCTCTCTCTCTCGACCGCGATGGGTATCAAATCGCGCTGCATTGCAGCTCGTTCTCGCCCTCTCTTTCCACCCGTTTACAAAATCGTAAGCAACTTTCGCTTCGAAATAATAATGATGATGATTGTTATATTTCGACAATTCCCCTCATCTCAAACCTAAATGTGCAGAGTTGCGGGATACAAGGTGACTCAATGCGAGCGGTCAATTGTCGTAGTTGTGATTCCTGATTGCGCTGCGCACTTGGCAGGGCGAGAGGCTCGCGATGAGAGCTCAAAATCCTGGACGAGGCGTTCACTCGGACCCATCATCCTTCTGCGATCAGTACAATAAGCAGCGCTTTGCTGGGAAGCCAACGGCGGTTGTCCTATGGAGAACTCGCCCCCCACCACCCCCTCATCACCATAGGAATGACGAAATTCCACCACTGGCTCAGGACTGTAAACGGGAGATGAGTACCACCTCAACGCTTATTAGAGCAGGAAATCACTTCCACACTGCACACCTTTGGTCCACGGTAAAATGCTCGTGGGTCTGTATTATAACACGGGCGGTGGCACTGTGCTCGTTCCCCAACCCCACAGCCCCCCACCCAAAAAAAACCTCAATTCACGATCGCTCAATTAAAATAAAAGACACAAACCCAACATTACCTTTGCAAAACATGTTTGAAGCGAAGGAGACGACTCTGCGATCCCCACTCTCCCTCTCCTCCGGAGGAGTGCGACGGCGGCGGGGGATGAGAAGTTTGGTTGGAACGCGCCCTCGCTCGCCCCGTGCCCCGTGTGTGGCCGAGCGTCGCCCGCAGAGAGTGAAGTCCACGCGCTCTCTGTCTGTGGGCTCCTGCGGGTGCCGGGCGACTATTAAATAGGCGACTGCGCGGTGGAAATGCCGCCCTCGGAATTGCCATGCAGAGCGAGGAGTTTTCCTGCAGAGGTGGAAAACACTCAAGCTGCAACGTAGCCAGAGGTAAAACATTTTTTTCCAAAAGGGAGATATTTCTGTAAGCGAGAATGCTAATCGCCATCTCAGCGGGAAAACCCCACGCTGGCACGACGCGAAGAGAGCCCCAGAAATAGTGCAGGAAGCAGCGGTGGTAGCGTGCCCCAGGTGCTTAAAAAAGCTACATGACACGGGTGTTCGTTTGTTTTTTAACATCTCACAAAACTCTGGAAAGTCCCAGGGCACAGCACAATGCGTGTAAAATTAGCCCTTGACGATCTCGTGGATGCAAGAGCCGCGCTGATGTGTTACGTGAAGATATTAAAACACGCGGCACATTCGTGGCCTCTGTGATATGATCTCCGTACTGCCCGTGAACGCACTGAGTTGTTGAAGAAGCGAACCGTGATAATTATGGAAATGCCATCGTTTAACCATGATAGCCTTCTTGAATCAAAACCGGCCAATTCTTAAATATGCAATGGAGTTCATATTTACCAATTCCATCTTCTTGGTTCTTTCGGTAAAGTCACGTAGAATGGAAATAATAAAATAATAAAAATGAAACATTATTAAATATTTTTATATTATATTATTTTTTGTTATGTTTTATTTTTATTATTTTATTATTTCCATTCTACGTGACTTTACCGAAAGAACCAAGAAGATGAATCCCTGCAGTCACGAACGCTTTAAATCGAAATGTAACCAATTCCATGTTTTTTTTTAAACAAAATGATGTATGAATTAGACAAACAATATGTGATTAAGGTTCAGATTATATGAAAAAGTGAACCCCTGGTTTCATTAGGCCAATCAAGGAAACAATTAGAATCAGGTGTTTAAATATAATTAGGTAGATCATCAGGGGTGAGTTGGGAAGGCCCCACACCATATAAAGACCAGAAGCGTTGTGAGTTTGGTCTTCAGCATAAAGGTATGTGGAAATAAGCCATGAACACGATAAAAAAATAAATCTCTGAGGATCTCAGAAAAATTATTATTGATGCTCCTAAGTCCGGAATGGGTGCAAAACCATTTCTAAGAATTTGGAGTTCCACCAATCCACTGTCAGACAGATAGTGGGCTATTCCCTCAGCCTTCCCCCGCGGCCTTGTGAGCCACTTCCCTCGACCTTGTGAGCCACTTCCCTCGGCCTTGTGAGCCACTTCCCTCGGCCTTGTGAGCCAATTTCTTCGACCTTGTGGGCCACTTCCCTCGACCTTGTGAGCCACTTTCCTCGGCCTTGTGGGCCACTTTTCTCGGCCTTGTGAGCCACTTTCCTCGACCTTGTGAGCCACTTTTCTCGACCTTGTGAGCCACTTCCCTCGGCCTTGTGGGCCACTTTCCTCGACCTTGTGAGCCACTTTCCTCGGCCTTGTGAGCCACTTTCCTCGGCCTTGTGAGCCACTTTCTTCGACCTTGTGAGCCACTTCCCTCGGCCTTGTGAGCCACTTTCCTCGGCCTTGTGAGCCAATTTCCTGGACCTTGTGGGCCACTTTCCTCGGCCTTGTGGGACACTTTCCTCGGCCTTGTGGGCCACTTCCCTCGGCCTTGTGAGCCACTTTCCTCGGCCTTGTGGGACACTTTCCTCGGCCTTGTGAGCCACTTTCTTCGACCTTGTGGGACACTTCCCGCGACCTTGTGAGCCACTTTCCTCGGCCTTGTGAGCCACTTTCCTCGGCCTTGTGAGCCACTTCCCTCGGCCTTGTGAGCCACTTTCCTCGGCCTTGTGAGCCACTTTCCTCGGCCTTGTGAGCCACTTTCCTCGGCCTTGTGAGCCACTTTCCTCGACCTTGTGGGCCACTTTCCTCGGCCTTGTGAGCCACTTTCTTCGACCTTGTGGGCCACTTTCCTCGGTCTTGTGAGCCACTTCCCTCGACCTTGTGAGCCACTTCCCTCGGCCTTGTGAGCCACTTCCCTCGGCCTTGTGAGCCAATTTCCTCGACCTTGTGGGCCACTTCCCTCGACCTTGTGAGCCACTTTCCTCGGCCTTGTGGGCCACTTTCCTCGGCCTTGTGAGCCACTTTCCTCGACCTTGTGAGCCACTTTTCTCGACCTTGTGAGCCACTTCCCTCGGCCTTGTGGGCCACTTTCCTCGACCTTGTGAGCCACTTTCCTCGCCTTGTGAGCCACTTTCCTCGGCCTTGTGAGCCACTTTCTTCGACCTTGTGAGCCACTTCCCTCGGCCTTGTGAGCCACTTTCCTCGGCCTTGTGAGCCAATTTCCTGGACCTTGTGGGCCACTTTCCTCGGCCTTGTGGGACACTTTCCTCGACCTTGTGAGCCACTTTCCTCGGCCTTGTGAGCCACTTTCCTCGGCCTTGTGAGCCACTTTCCTCGACCTTGTGGGCCACTTTCCTCGGCCTTGTGGGCCACTTCCCTCGGCCTTGTGAGCCACTTTCCTCGGCCTTGTGAGCCACTTTCCTCGGCCTTGTGGGACACTTTCCTCGGCCTTGTGAGCCACTTTCTTCGACCTTGTGGGACACTTCCCGCGACCTTGTGAGCCACTTTCCTCGGCCTTGTGAGCCACTTTCCTCGGCCTTGTGAGCCACTTCCCTCGGCCTTGTGAGCCACTTTCCTCGGCCTTGTGAGCCACTTTCCTCGGCCTTGTGAGCCACTTTCCTCGGCCTTGTGAGCCACTTTCCTCGACCTTGTGGGCCACTTTCCTCGGCCTTGTGAGCCACTTTCTTCGACCTTGTGGGCCACTTTCCTCGGTCTTGTGAGCCACTTTCCTCGGCCTTGTGAGCCACTTTCCTCGACCTTGTGGGCCACTTTCCTCGGCCTTGTGAGCCACTTTCTTCGACCTTGTGAGCCACTTTCTTCGACCTTGTGGGCCACTTTCCTCGGCCTTGTGAGCCACTTTCCTCGACCTTGTGGGCCACTTTCCTCGGCCTTGTGAGCCACTTTCCTCGGCCTTGTGGGACACTTTCCTCGGCCTTGTGAGCCACTTTCCTCGACCTTGTGGGCCACTTTCCTCGACCTTGTGAGCCACTTTTCTCGGCCTTGTGAGCCACTTTTCTAGGCCTTGTGTGCCACTTTCCTCGACCTTGTGGGCCACTTTTCTCGACCTTGTGGGACACTTTCCTCGGCCTTGTGAGCCACTTTCCTCGGCCTTGTGGGCCACTTCCCTCGGCCTTGTGAGCCACTTTCCTCGGCCTTGTGAGTCACTTTCCTCGGCCTTGTGGGACACTTTCCTCGGCCTTGTGGGCCACTTTCCTCGGCCTTGTGAGCCACTTTCCTCGGCCTTGTGGGACACTTTCCTCGGCCTTGTGAGCCACTTTCCTCGACCTTGTGGGCCACTTTCCTCGGCCTTGTGGGACACTTTCCTCGGCCTTGTGGGACACTTTCCTCGGCCTTGTGAGCCACTTTCCTCGACCTTGTGGGCCACTTTCCTCGACCTTGTGAGCCACTTTCCTCGGCCTTGTGAGCCACTTTTCTCGGCCTTGTGAGCCACTTTCCTCGACCTTGTGGGCCACTTTCCTCGGCCTTGTGAGCCACTTTCCTCGGCCTTGTGAGCCACTTTTCTCGGCCTTGTGAGCCACTTTCCTCGACCTTGTGGGCCACTTTCCTCAGCCTTGTGGGACACTTTCCTCGGCCTTGTGAGCCACTTCCCTCGGCCTTGTGGGCCACTTCCCTCGGCCTTGTGGGCCACTTTCCTCGGCCTTTTGGGCCACTTTCCTCGGCCTTGTGGGTCACTTCCCGCGACCTTTTGAGCCACTTTCCTCGGCCTTGTGAGCCACTTCCCTCGGCCTTGTGAGCCACTTTCCTCGACCTTGTGGACCAATTCTCCAGACTTTTAGGGTCACAAGAACCAAGAAGATGAATCCCTGCAGTCACGAAAGCTTTAAATCGAAATTTAACCGCCACTACGGGGTGGGATTCCACAAAACTTTAAAATCCTTCAACAAACTCCGGGATAAGAAGGCTCAGCTAATCGAGTCTCTCACCTTTCTGAAAAGATGCCGCGACTCTAGGGTAATACCAATCGCATTTACACTAACCTCTGCTGCTGTAACTTCTTCTCCTCTTGATATGCAAATTTCTTTGTCAAGGCGCCCTTCCCCCTCCAACCCAGCTTAAATATACGCTGCCAAGCTTGGTGGTGCTCATTCAGACGCTGTCTTTCCGACAGACCTGTTCTTCACCTGAGGATGGCTGCTTGCGTTGTGGCCGAAACGTCGTGAGAATTGTATTTTATTATGTTTTATTTTTATTATTTTATTATTTCCCTTCTACGTGACTTTACCGAAAGAACAAAGAAGATACATTCCAGCAATTGCTCACTCCACCCACTGCTGGCGAAAGGCCTCTACTCGAGCGAGATCTGGAGATTCCCTCGAGAGGGCATTTGGCCTTCTCTTCCACGCTGGCCACACGGTGGAGCGGGAGCAGGCCACATTGTACCCCACCCGAAAGATTGGATTTGCCAATCGACGGCTGACTTGCACCTGTGGCGTCCATCGTGACACTTGGTGGGTGGACAGAGGTTGGGGCGATCTATTGAAGGTTGCCCCCCACTGCGTCCACTGCCGCTCGGGCTCGTGGAAGCGGCGGCCTCTGGGTTGCAGGCGCAGAGTGATCACCGTAACACCACGTTGGCATCATCCCAGAAACAAAACATGCTTGCGGTTTTTTACATTTTCACGTTTTTTGTTTTACACACGGGAAATGTGCTGCCAATTGGTCCTCCGGCCTCTCTTTGGCTGATCGCACGCAGAGTTCACGATGTACTCTATCCATCTATTTAAAAAAATGTACCAGGTAAGGCCCACTAAGCTATACAGCTCTTTTTCCAGAAGCGACCTGGCTATCACAAATGGTAGCTCAACGAAGTGGCTGATCGTCACGTGCACATTTATAACAGCCAAATCCTCTATACGCGTGATGTTGATTATACATGTGGGGGGAGGGAGGGGGGGGAGAAAAATCCATACGACTACGGGAAGAGAGACACACACGCAAACTCCAAATATACAGCAGCAGGCGATAGGGTCGGGATCGAACCCGTGACCTCCTGTACACCAGGCGAGCTGGTTAACATCTCCCAGCCACCGTGGCGCCCTTATCCATCCACTCGCTGTGTTGCAATCACTGAGGAGGCTCACCGCCGAGTGACCCACCTGTTGGTTGGCAGTGACACCATCACGAGCCCGTGGAGCGCTCTCCAACCTCAAAACTCCCACGGGGTGCGGATATTGAACCGTCGCTGGCGAGGAGACGCTCAGGGGAGTCGCGGCCCCAGGTGAGGAGCGCCATCGCGGCTGCGGATTCATGTTTTGGGTCGCTCTGGAAATCCCCCCCCGGGTGCGAAGTTGGTGAAACAATGCTCTGGTGGCACGGGGAAGTGATATCCGAGACGCATTTTTATTTTACGTGCAAAAAAACATGCGCCGCGGAGTTAATCGTGCCTGCATTGGTATGCGCCCTGGGGCGGGTATCTGCTGCACGCCACCTCGAAGGGCGGGCGGTGTTCGTGAGAGGGTGCGCGAATTCGTAGCGTGGCTCCAGGCAGGCTCAAGTTAGGGGCCGTATGAAAGGGACGATAATAAAAATCTATTTTACGTGGGCAGGGATTAGGGGGCCCCCACAGCCAAAACGCTGCACCGGGCGCCCCCCCCCCCTATGCCACGTTTCTCTCCACGCTTCTGTCTACCGCGACGTTCATCCCGAGGCGGCAGGGCCGCTCCTCCACTCCGTGTTGCTGTCACGCCAGCGAGGTTGGCGAGGCCAGCGAGGTTGGCGAGGCCAGCGAGGTTGGCGAGGCCAGCGAGGTTGGCGAGTTTAGTGAGACTGGCGAGACCTGCACGCAGTCGGCTCAAAGGCGCTCCTCGTCGTGATTCGCTCCCGCGCCCCCCGGCGTGCATTCGCCTTCGTCCACACTGCAATGTGTTGTTGTCGCCATGGCAGTGATTGAGGCTCCCTACTCCTCCTCCTCGTGACATCTGCAGCGCACCTGCAGAGGCGAGCCGGTTCGAGGGACACAGGATTGTTCGCCTTGGGGGAACGTGTCAGTTAGCAATAGGGGTTCACTCAGGCTGCGGGCTGCTATGAATGTCCGCGTTTTTTTCAGTTAAATTTATTAGGTTTAGCCCTGTGAGCCATTCGGCTCTTGAATCGGGTGCAACCGCAACAAACAAAACACAAAAACATGAACAAGAAACATCTTAAATTGAATATGTGACTACGTGCAAACAGAAAAGACAGCAAAATATTGCAAAAAAGCACCGTACACCAACGCTGTGTGCAAAAATCCCAGTGGGATGCAAGTCAAACAACAACAACAACCACAAGCCAACTTATATTAAGGCCACCAGTCTAACTCCTTACTACAACAAACAAACATGGCCAAACCAATAAAACTTTTCGAAATCACCAAATATAATAATCACCAAATATAATAATCACCAAATATAACGTAATAAGCCGCTGCGTTGAGCTGTTGTTTTTGATAGCCAGGGGTCGCTTCTGGAAGAAAAAAAGCTCTGTAGCCCAGTGTGCCTTACCTGGTAAAGAAAATTGTTTGAAATAGATTATATGACATGCCCCTCTCGTATTATATGACTTGCCCCTCCCGTGTATATTATATGACATGCCCCTCCCACAATGGTAGCAGCAGCAGCCCGAAATCGATTTAAAAAAAATCGTGGTTGCTGACACCTGGGGATAACCTGTCACGGCATGGCGCTCACGTGACCGAGACGCTCACTGGTAGACTCAGGACCAGCCCAGCGTGTGGACACTGGAGCCGGCTTCAACTGCCCAGTAGCAGCGTCCTTCACGAACATCCTCCACACAGGCTAATCTTGACCCCGCTGGTACCGGTCATCGGTAAATCCACTCAGCTAAACATCCTTCCGTACCACATCAGCTTATTCTCTTCTCTAGCCCGTGCCGTGCCCGTTGAGCCCCCGCTATCAGACTTGAAGTGGCTGGGCATGGGGGTTACTTAGCCCAGCCAACGCAGCCTCGCCTGCCAGATGAGTTCACTAAGGGGTATGTGTCCAGATTGTGTTAATTTGTACGTGCCTCACACAATCCAGTCTGCTTAAATCCAGGGTGGATTGTAGGCAAGCCAACTTGAATGTTTCAAACCGTCGTAGATGTTTATTTGTTCATAAGCAGCAAATCCCAGGAATGGAAACTATTCTACTCTCTCCACAGCTGCCCCATCCACAAACACAGTGAGGCAGTCATCCACACGAGTCAAGCCCTGGATGAATGAGTGCCTCGTGCAGTGTGCAAACATCGGCATTGGAGAGCTGCATTGAGTTCAAAATAACTCACAAACACCTTGTTGTGAACGACCCAACGCAAAAAATCCCTGGGTTTGCTCTTCCATGAAGCTCATAGCCCACACTAAATCGCATACACCGCACAAACCATGGCAGCAGATGCGGATACCTGATTGACAAATGGAAAATTAAAAACTCTCCAGTCGTGTGCGACCATGGTCATCCAGAACAGAGCGTACAACGCGTGACGACGCTATGCCACGATCCACAAACACGGAGGAGGCATCACAGCGGCGATACCACTACTCCGTTGGCTTGACCACCTGAACGTGCAATTTGTAAGTCGCTGGTCTGCATCTCCACGCCGGCCGTACGACAAGAAGGCGCGTTGGGGAGACAAGGGCGGAGATGTCACCACAAACAGCAAGCTGCGCCCACGAATGCGCCGTCTCTGATCACCGCTTCGCGTGTTGTAGGCCGCGTGTCTTCGCAGAAAAATGCCATCACAAGAGTGATGGATGGAAAGGCGCCCGGCTGGTTGACGTTAAGCGGAGCCCACGAAGCCCATGGTAATTGGTTCGGTAATAGTGAGCAAGCAAGACGGTAATTTATTTGCAGGAAAATAAATGCTGACTTATATTACAATTTATTGCCACATTTATCGCGTATTAGTCTATCCTCTTAGGCATCAGTCGCGCGCTGTAAAGCAACATTTACCCGTGAATTGAGGACCCACGTGTAGCGAATACGGAACATCTCCTGCGAGCGAGTCGGGCGCCACGGTGGCGAGACGTTAACTCTCTCACCTCGTATGCAGGAGGTTATACTGATAGGAACCACCTGGTTGCACCAGCCCACAGGGGATTATTGTGTCCGTCCGTCGTGCATCAAAAAATGGGAGGGGTGGGGCTGGGTGGAGAGGGGAGGGTGGGGGGGGGGGCTGGGTGGGGAGGGGCTGGGTGGGGAGGGGACGGTGGGGAGGGGCTGGGTGGGGAGGGGGGGATTTGTGGGGCTGGGTGGGGAGGGGCTGGTCACCCCGTGGTGTCCTTATAAAACTCAACGTTTAACCTACTCACGCCGGCTTGTGCCCGCCCTCACAGTCGGCCATATTTGCGGAATACACCACGCCGCCGTTGACCCTGGCCATTGACCGAGCAACCCAACGTTCCTACCAGCTCCCTCCGCAGGAATGTGTTGGGTTCGATCCCGACCCTGACGCCTGCTGTTTCTTTGGAGTTTGCGGTGTCTCTCTCTCTCTCCCCGTGGTCGCGTGGATTTTTCCCCGGGTCTTCAGGTTTTCCCCTCCAGATTTTAGAAGCACGCGTTTAGAAAATGTGACTGTTGTAAATGTCCACGTGACAAGCCACTTGGTCGAGCTAAAATTTGTGGCCAGGTCGCTTCTGAAAAAGAGCTACAGAGCTTAGTGGACCTTGCTTGATGAAATGTTAAAATAGTTTAGTTTAAAACAGTTTGTTAGTTTTAACACAAACACCAAGCTATTGTAAATACATGGGCGCGCTCTCCTTTTTCATTGCTGACCTGTTCCGTGGGGGGAGCACATGTAAACGAGATCAGGTAAGAGAGAGAGCACAGGTATGTTGGAGCACAGGTAAGGGAGTGCACAGGTAAATTCACTGCGGGTAGCGGGTCTCTGCGGCGCTTTTAGTGCCGCATTAAACGCGCCTTGTCCTTCATCCAGCAGTCGCTCCATTGCAGCAGAGTCCCGCATTGGAATGTGTTAATCCCATGAATGATTATTCGCGCAGACTAATCATTGGCGCCCTTTGTGGTTGAAATAAGTAACGGTAACTAAGCAGCGCGTGCGCTTCCTCCTTCACGCCGCCGCCGCTGTCCCAGCGTCCTTTCACTAAAAACCACAGCGGGTTGACAACCTGCGGCTCTCGAGCCGCATGCGGTGCCTCTTTAAGGGCTGCAGTGCGGCTCTTGAGATTCGGACAAAACTGGTTGCCGACCGCTGACCATGGAAGTCAAGTTCATGGAAATCAAGTTTACCATGGAAATCAAATTTACCATGGAAATCCGGTTTACCATGTAGGTCCAGTTTACCATGGAAATCAAGTTGACCATGGAAATCCAGTTTACCGTGGAAGTCCAGTTTACCGTGGAAGTCCAGTTTACCGTGGAAGTCCAGTTTACCATGGAAGTCCAGTTTACCGTGGAATTCGAGTTTACCATGGAAGTCCAGTTTACCATGGGCAGGGACCGGCAACCCTCTGGAAGGACTGCTTCGTGTCGCCGTTTGTTCAGGACCCCACCACCGTCTCGTACTCACCACCACTGTGGCATTGCGGTTCATTAAATGTTCATTTTTTTACCGAATTAAAAAACATGGCTCTTCTTGTTGTTTTGGCTGCAGACCCCTGACCTAATTCGACTCTCCGTGCTGCTGTTGTTATTGCTGTTGTTGCTGTTGTTGCTGTTATTGCTGCTGTTGTTGTTGCTGTTGCTGTTGTTGCTGTTGTTGTTGTTGCTGCTATTGTGTTTTGCTGTTATTGTTGATTTTGTTGTTGCTGCTGTTGTTGTTGCTGCTCCTGCTGTTGTTGTTGCAGACGTCCCGGCACCCGTCACGGCCGAGCGCGAGTGCACGCAGCCCGGCAGCAAAGTCCGAGCCGGTGTCGACTGGCAGTGCCTTATCAGTAGAGTCGGCATTGCTCAAACCACAGTAGCTCTTAGATACAGGTCCTGGTTCCACCGTGGCGAGATGTTAGCTACCTCGCCTGGTATGCAGGAGGTCGTGTGTTCGATCCCGACCTTGACGCCTGCTGCTGAATATTTTGAGTTTGCGTGTCTTTCTCTTTCTCTGTGGTTGTGTGGATTTTTCTCCTGGTTCTCAGGGTCCTCCGGTTTCACATTTAGTATCAACATCACGCGCTTTTGAGTATTTGGCTACTACATGATAACCAGCCGCTTCGTTGAGCAATGATGTGATTTGTGGCCTGGTCGCTTCTGAAAAAGGGAGCTATATTGCTCAGTGTGTCTGACTTGATCAAATAAACACTTTAGTTTATTATGAATGATCGATGGGCTACACGTGGGGGTGCAGTGGTGTTGCGCACGCGACACGCCACACAGAGGTGACCGGCTCGACCTCCCGTCGCGGGAGATGCAAGCGTCTGAACCCACCGAAAGAACCAAAGAGTAATTCCTGCAGTCACGAAAGCTCCAAATTAAAGTTTGTCTGAACCCACTCCCCATCCACACCGCCTCTCTCTCCACCCAGAAAGACTAAACGGCTTCACCAGTCCCGTGGGGGTGGGGTAAAGTGTGGGTAACGGTCCTCCCACCTCTTCTTCCAACACATCCGATCGGCGTGGAAGAGTAGGCCAAATGCCCCCGGAGCTCGCCGCGAGCGGGAGGGCCCTTTCCGTCTGCGGTGGCGCGAGCGCGACATTGCAAGGGCTGCGCCTTGTGCTACACGCACCTCGTACCCCCACCAGGACAGGCTCCGATCGAACCAGGTCAGAATCGGAATCGTTATTCATCGTGGAGGAAGCCGATGCGCTTCGCAGCTCTTTGTTTTCGCAGATGTCCAGTAAGGGCGTTGCGGGCCAGCGAGTGACATCGACAATCGATGCGAGTGCGAGACAGAGAGAGAAGATCAGGCAAGTCGCCGGTGCTTTGCGGACGGCAAGTTTTGGGAACCCGCTGCCGCTGTTCAACCGCGTCGCTAAGCCTCCATCACATTTGTATTGAATCGTACGTGAAATAACAAAACGGCGTCTAAATATGTTGTGTACTTACGATGATGGCCAAAGAGCAACTCAATAAACAAGCAGACACGCGCCCCCTTCCTTTCTTCTCATCTCTCTCCCTCCACGAAAGCAACATTCCTCATCAGTTTAACACGGAGCAGGCTTTCGCGACCAATCAGTTTAACACGTAGGCTTTCGCGACCAATATTATTCATAATAAACGTTTTTGGGTCAGATCGCGTTATTTATTAATGTGTCGCGACCCTCCACCGCCCGACACGGCCAATCAGTAATAGTTCACTACTTTAGCCCACCGGTGTGTTGAAGAGTCAATCAACATCATTTACAATTTTTTTTTTAGTTCGACGTTTCGCTGGTAATTACATCCAGCATCATCGGGCAATTCGCCAGAATGGTGAAGCCCTCCACTTGCTCCCGGTCTTAGATAGAGCAGCAGTAGGGTGACGTCATCATTTAACCCAAGCAGGAGCAGTGATTTGAGGCAGAGAGGGGGTATTGTAATTATATAATCGATTGGTAATCATTCAATTGTTTTTAATTAGTATGTGTTTCCCCTATATGGAATTATAATTGTAATATATTTTATTTATTTAATAATACGCTTCCAGGCCGCACTCAGCCTGTAGCTGTCAGAGCGATTACAGTTATTTGTATTTCTCTCAGTTTCAATGGATTCTCTCATTAGTCTTGGTCAGTAATAATTAGTTTTAAACAACACTTCAACGTTATCAAAATCAATTAGTTTGTGCTTGTTGGCAAGCATGTTCTGCCACTGCCGACAGTTGTGTTTGAGATAATTGAATATTTATTTGCTCTTCTTTTAGTCTTACGCTGATGTTACGTCCCGTCTGACCAATATAGCATCTGCCACGTAAACAATTAATCCGATATACACCTTCTGTTGATAATTTAGGTAATTCGTCTTTAGTGCAAGATACTAGTTTTTGAATTTTGTGTACTGTACCAAATCTGACTTTAATGTTTTGCTTTTGCAAAACACGGGCTAATTTGTCCACTCCTGTGATATATGATATTTTGATGGTTTTAACAATCTGATCGCTTTCAGCAGTGTTGCTTTGCGTTCGTGATTTGGCATTCAGTGCTCTGTTAATTTGAGCATTATTGTATCCATTCTGTTGTAGTGCTTCTTTAACATGTTTAATCTCTCTCACTAGACTTTCATCACTTGCCACTATTTTATCCCGATGAGCGTCTTGATGAGACAGGATTTCTGAGCTGGGTGATGATGTGAATCTGCATTCAGATAGACATCAGTGTGCGTTCTCTTTCTGTAAACGCTGTGTGTTATTTTGCCATTTAGACCATGTCCAAGCTAAATATCTAGGAATGGGAATGTGTTATTCACCTCCATTTCCATGGTGAACTGAATGGCCGGGTTTTGTGCATTGAGATGATTTAGAAAATCATTAAGTGTATCTTTACCATGTGGCCAGACAAGCAAAGTGTCATCAACATATCTAAACCAAAAAGATGATTTTAATGTACTCGAGGCAAGTGCTCTTGTTTCAAGGTTTTCCTTGTACAGATTTGCTATAGCTGGACGCATCCGCAAGTTTTTGAAACCCAATGCCGCAATCGACACGCGTTGTTCAGCCTCCGCTTGTAAAACACCGGCTGTTAAATTGCAGTCTCCAATTGCGACATTTACAAGAACAAAATATATTCGTACTTATTTTGTGCACTCGCAATGACTTGTGACCCTGGCCACCCTCGGCAACTTAACCGAGGTCCAAAATCCTTGCGAGCCTCTGAGGTTGAGACGCGAGTGGCGGTGGCGGTGGCCGTCTCTGACGATGCACCCTGCACACACACACAGGGTGACGATGCACCCTGCCCCACACACAGGGTGACGATGCACTCTGCACACACACAGGGTGACGATGTGCCCTGCACACACACAGGGTGACGATGCACCCTGCCCACAGACACAGGGTGACGATGCACTCTGCACACACACAGGGTGACGATGTGCCCTGCACACACACAGAGTGACGATGCACTCTGCACACACACAGGGTGACGATGCACTCTGCCCCACACAGGGTGACGATGCGCCCTGCACACACACAGGGTGACGATGTGCCCTGCACACACACAGGGTGACGATGCACTCTGCACACACACAGGGTGACGATGCGCCCTGCACACACACAGGGTGACGATGCACTCTGCACACACACAGGGTGACGATGCACTCTGCACACACACAGAGTGACGATGCACTCTGCACACACACAGGGTGACGATGCACTCTGCCCCACACAGGGTGACGATGCGCCCTGCACACACACAGGGTGACGATGCACTCTGCTCACACACACAGGGTGACGATGCACTCTGCCCCACACAGGGTGACGATGCGCCCTGCACACACATAGGGTGACGATGTGCCCTGCACACACACAGGGTCACGATGCACTCTGCACACACACAGGGTGACGATGCACTCTGCACACACACAGGGTGACGATGCACTCTGCACACACACAGGGTGACGATGCACTCTGCACACACACAGGGTGACGATGCACCCTGCCCCACACAGGGTGACGACGCGGCCTCTTCGTCTTCTTCGTCTTTCGTATGACTGATGATGTTCGATGCAGAAAAACAATTCCCAATTTGAACATTTGGGTGGGTCTCAAGCCAGCAGATCACCTCGTCCGGGAGCCGGCCGGACTCTACCTCCGCTGTGATGTCTACTTCGTATTTGTGGATGCGGGCATTGCGTCGTTACACGTTGCACTCTGTTCTGGATGACCACAGTCTACTGGAGATGCATCTGCATCTGCCGTGAGTGTGTGCAGTGGATGCCATGCCGGGTAGACCGTGAGCTTCGTGGAAGATCAAACCCAGGGGGGATCACGAATCGCGATGGAAAAAAAACACGCGGCCGCTGCTGCCCTCTGCCGGGCATTTAGCGGATGGCTTCGTGAAGCGCCTCATCGCTGAACGGATCCACAATCATTGACTGTGTCATTGCCGTGTTGTCATTAATTAGCACTGCCGTATTGTTATTTCCGTTTTGTCATTGCCATATTTTCATTTCCGTACTCTCATTGCACTGATTGTCATTGCCGAATTGTCGTTGCATTGATTGTGTCATTGCCGTATTGGCATTGCATTGATTGGTATTGCCGAATTGTCGTTGCATTGATTGGTATTGCCGAATTGTCGTTGCATTGATTGGTATTGCCGTATTGGCATTGCATTGATTGGTGTTGCCGAATTGTCGTTGCATTGATTGGTGTTGCCGTATTGTCGTTGAAACCCAATGTAGGACCCACCTGAAAAAAAGTCACGTGACTTAGAGTGGCTATCCTAACCTAAAACTACGAACTGTTTTAATGTCACCAGGTGAGGCCCACTGAGCTCTTTTTCAGAAGCGACCTGGCTATCGCAAATGATCGCTCAACGAAGTGGCTCATCACGTGGACATTCGTAGCAGCCGAATACTCTAAACGCGTGTTGTCGATTCTAAATGTGGAGGGAAAATCTGGAGGACTCGGAGAATAATCAACACGACCACGTGGAGAGAGACACGCAAATGTACAGCAGGCATCCAGGCGCGGGATCGAACCTATGACCTCTTGTATACCAGACGAGAGAGATACTATTTCGCCACCGTGGCGATACGAATTTATCCGGAATAAATAATTGAATTATTAAAATAAAAATAACTAAATCACGACGTTTCGGAGGCAACACGAGCTTCCGTCATCAGGTGGAACAACCCCAGCAATGTTTTTATTTACTATAGTGGGCAGAGGAAAGAACCAAAGAGTATGGATCCTTGCAGTCACGAAAACTTCAAATCTAGAATAAAGTGAATTATTACTCATAATTGAATGTTTTTGGGTTAGATCGGGTAAATATAAATGTGTCGTTAAACCCATCATCACCCGACACAGCCAATAAGTAAAGTTTGCCACGTAAACTAACATGCAAATGAGTTACTAGTTCAGCACACCGGTTGTGTGTTGGAGAGTAAACTAACAACAAGTACGACGTTTCGGCTGATGATCCTCATCAGGCGATAGCCAGAATTGTGGAGAAATCCTCCTCCTGTTTCGGACTTAAATCGAGGGGTAAATGTGATGTCGTCACTTGTGAACAAATCAGGTGTGAAGAGCAGAGGGAGGGATGTTAATGTCGTCATGTAACTTACAATGTATATCTATTTTAGTTGGGCTATTCAGAAAAATCCACGCGTCCATGGGGAGAACATGAAAAAACTCCAAATATGCATGCGTCAGGGTCAGGATCGAACCGACGGACCTCCTGCATACCAGGCGAGGGGAGATAACATCTCGCCACCGGAGCGAGATGTTAGTCATCCTGGACAAACTGAGTGAAGAGTTGCTCTCAAATTATTCTCGTCGCATTAAACGTCACGCTATCTTTCCATACAAAGTTCAAGACGTCATCGTGGCCAGAGGCGTGGACGGCACCACGCCTCCTCATTGGCTGAGGCGTCCGACGCCGCGCCAGACGGCGCCGCTGCTGCACGGGAGGTGACGCAGTCGCCTCCACCAACGCGCCCCATCGCTGTCCCGCAATGTGCCCTGACGCCTGCTCTTCCCCACGGTCGCCTGACTCATCGTGACCCGCTCCGGTGGCCATCTCGCAATGTGCCCAGTCCTGCGCACACAAACTGCTTTTTTTGTAATGTTTAATGTGTGTTGCTTTTTCTTCCCCCCCCCCCCCACACCTCCAATGAGCACGATTGGCTACGTAGGGTGCGAAAGAAGTTTAACATTACATACATGTGTAGTGACGCAGAACGAGACAGTCATACTTGGAGGCACTTCTTTATTAAACAGGGATATATACACACCCTACGTGGCTGCACACTTTTATAACTAAGACCGTCTATTGTCGGCGGCACTACTTAGTTAGAATAGCTGGTAGGCTGTCTGACTAAGAGCACTCCGAGATGATGAAGACGGAGACGATGACGAGGGGATGGCGACGATGACGAGATGGTGACGATGATGATCTTGAACAGCACGACGGGGATTCCACTTTCAGCAACAGCCCCGAGCTCCCGCTCAGAGCCCCCCTCTTATACTCCCAGCTTGGCCTTGCTCCGCCTCGGCCACGCCCCCTTTCTGGAACCTACCCACGGGTTCCTGGGGCTTCCCGATGGGCCCCTTCTGTGACCTTTCCCCTGGATGTCCCCCTCTTGTATATATACCATGGCCTGCTGATGCAAGTACTGCCGTACACCGCCAGCAGCCAGCGCTATACCACTACACATGTGTTTGTATGTGGAACTTACCTGTGTATGTGTAGTGGGTTCCACGGGGGCACACACTTGGTCTGGGCGGCACCACGTTCATTATATGGCCCTAAGCGGGCTACTATTTAAGACAACACTGTTAACTTAACCCCGACAGGGTAACTACTAAATAAGACCCCTATCAGGGCAATTACATAACCGTGCCAGGCAGTCACGTACTGCCTGGCCCACTAATCCGAGCGTGATGATCGAAGACCGAAGCGACGTGGCTCGAGGGGATGATTCTAGAAGACAGCCCAGATCGCTCTCGGGACTCGGCTTTTATGCTCCTCAGCGTGACCTGGCCACGCCCCCTTCTGGATCTTACTAGAAGCCCGAGGACCCTATACCACGTGTCTCATTACCTCTTCTGTCCGGTCTCGTGCCCTCCCGGGTTCACCGAGACTGTTACGTCCTTAACCGCCCTCTCTCTGTGACCAGAACAACGCCCCCTAGGGTTCCCTTCCATGCCATCCACACTGTGGCTCCAGAGAGAGGCTTTGACACGCACACTTCCACTCTGCTCTCAGTGGCTACACCATAGTGACTCACTATACGTCACTACACATGTATGTATATTGAACTCCTTTAGCACCGTGTCTGTTGAACTTCTTTTGCACCGTGTATGTATGTTCAACTTACATGTGCATGTATGTTGAAAGTACAACAAACTATACGCGAAAAAGCAGTTTTAAAGAAATGAGTTTTCCATCCAGATTGTTTTCCTTCCCCCGCACCTCCGATTAGCGCGGTTTGCTACGCAAGGTGCGAAATAAGTTCACCAAACAAACACACGCACGCCTCACCTGCCGCGTTCCCATCAGGGTTGCCGCATTGCTTCGACTGTATTTTGGACTTTTCGTACAATACTGCGCCAACTTTAAACGGCGATGTTGAACAGAGTCGCACGCGCAAGCCCTATTGTCGATCCACTGCTGGATGAGCGCCTCAAACGCAGCTCGGGCCGTGGAATTTGCCTGCACGGACATCCGTACACGTCAAATAAATAAATATAGACAACTTTAAAAAAATATAGACAACACGTTCTACTTAATTAAATATACTTTTTAATAAATCAGATTGCAGCGCCACATTAAATACGCAAATACGCACTACAATGACAATAGTTTAAAGCGATTGGAAGCATGTTTTATTTTTGGGGGGGTGGGGCAGAGCTTTGTGACGTCACATTTGAGGGGGGGGGGGTCTGACTTTTTGTGACGCCGTGTGACGACGACGGGGGGGGGGGGGCTCAAAAATCGTCCAAAATCG